>NC_089726.1:22382312-22582067 GCF_035083965.1 Branchiostoma lanceolatum
GGAGAGCCACACCTCAAGCACGTTAAAGAACCCAACACACTTATCGAAAAGAGTAGGGGTCCTTCCCGTTGTGCGTGGATCATATAAATCTGTCCGGATATGCAGCTTGTACTCTTCAGTACAAACCTGGTGTATTATGCCTTCATGCGGTTTACCGGGTATGCAATACAAACAAACAACAAGAGTTCCACGACCTCATATCTCCATGAACAATTCTATTCATGCAAATGACTTACATATTTGCATAATATATGCTTGGTCATAAACACCTTTATCTAACTTACACATGTTGCAATTTTGACGGTCCTATAATTGTCCAATTAGATGAATTATGGTGTTTTTACATTAATTATGCAAATTAGGAATGTATTTGCATAATTGGTATCTGTTGATGCTCCACTTTCAATAAACTACATATGTTACATGTATTTGAGTTTGATAAAGGAAAATACTGCAAATATAGATTTTCCTCATTAGTTATGCAAATTAAGTCCCAACTAGCATAATTTGCACTTCATTACAATGTAACGTTATATCTCTATCTAAGCTACCCGCATACTAAACGGCACAAAAACGGCCCTGCAGTTCCAGAGGAAGCTGCTAGGGGGCCCAAACCTACACCACTTCTTTATTACATCACAAGCTATCTGCCACCCAAAAATCAAGACCACAGCACGTCCAGGTCAAAAGATGCAAAAATTGAAATTCTGCTGCAGTACCAAGGTCACATACCAGGGGGCCCAAAATTAACCTTGAATTTCGGCTTCACAACACCTGCCCACATACCATATATCATCACAATCCATCAAGAGGCTCTTGAGTTATACTGACTACAGTAGTCCGGAAACACAAACAGACAAACAAACAGACACACCCAAAACAATATCTCCATGTTTCATGGAGATAAAAAAAGCATCTTTATACACGTGTGATTTCATGTATAACGGTAAAGGTCGTCCTATAGACTTTTTGAGGCCGATGACAGTTTTTACTCACTGGATCTATCCAGGAATGCCAGGAATCGAACTCGTGACGTCTTGATCTTGTGTCCCCTAGCTTCACCACGATAATTTTACATCGTACAATGTATGGCAACAACTATAAAACATAGTACAAAATAGAGGTATAGAATAAAAATTACTTATTCTGGATGGAAATGTCGTGTTAAGTGTCTTTTTCAAGGACACAACATCTAGCCGGAAATGCCAGGAATCAGACCCGTGACCTTTTGCTCTCTTTTCCACTAGTCTAACTACTCGGCGATTCGACTCCGCTATACTCCGCTATTTAACGATTGGCTGACCTAGTTTTTTGTAGAATTGCATGTATTTTAAAATCATGTATCGAATACAGATGATCTTGAATGCTAAACAGGTGTGCCTGGGCAAAATAAAATAAAAATATTTGAAAAATAACCATTTGACTTGGCAGATATGTAGCTCTATTGTTGTCATCATGATGTTATGAAATTGTGCACAAATTATTGTCTTGTAACAAGCTAATTAGCTTAGTACCTGGAGAAAAATTCAAGAGCCATACATAACACTAAGTAGTACTGTATTTTTACACCCCCAGAAGTGCTCAGACATACCTTTACCACCCTAGTAACTTTTAATATTCCTGACAATTATAGGAAAACTACTAAAATCTACCAAGGTCTTTGTAGTACAGATGGGGCCATATTTGCTAGTCATAAAGCCATGTAAGTTTAAACACGTATATTTCAGCTGAGTTTGAGATCACCATTATCAGCCGAGCGGAATGGGGAGCGAGACCACCGAAGTCACGTGTCAACATGACGTCACCTGTACCTTACGTCATCATCCACCACAGCTACGAACCAGACGTGTGTTTAAACAGGTCCCAATGCGAGAAGTATGTGCGGGGCATACAGGTAAAAGCAACTCATTTATATTTGTTCATATTTATCAAATGCTTTCAAGTATGAAAAACTCTTTCCATTGATAATACAAATTAGATCCTAATTTACATAATGAGCATCTACGTTTTGGCCATCATTATTCAAGCAATCTACAAACTACAAATCATGACAATCTCCCAACCCCTTCTTGAGTTATTTTCTTCCAACGTCTGAAACAAAATCGACACCTGCAATTTCAAAAAGGCGGCTAGGGGGCCCAAACTGACACCACTTAATTCTATATCCCAAGAGCTATCTACCACTCACGACCGTCGCATGTCCAAAACACGAGATTTCAAAACCGGACATTCCGCTGCAGTATCGTGATCGTGGAAGGCAGCTAGAAGGCCCATTATCGAACTTAACCTTCGTTTTCTCGACCCCTACCTGCATACTAAATGCCGTCAGGATCCACCCATAACATTGCGGGTTATGCTGTCCACTAACACACAGACAAACGGGACAGAAAACATGACCTTCTTGGCAAAGGTAATAAAGATTGTGCGAGCAAAGCAAAGCTCAAGCTTGAAAATCTGCTAAAAAAAGCAGAAGTATTTCCCTTGGTGACTGCATCTACATACAGCGCCTCTTGTTAGAGACAGAAGTACTTCAGTCTTATCAATGCATCCTCGGTCACCAGGACCCTTCCGCTCCACGTTACATCGCTCGCAGAAAGGGCCCTGGTAACACGGGATGGCATCCATGGTTATTACGATATCGCCACCAAAACAGCTTCAGCCAATCAGAGGGGTTAAAACCCGTTTGCTTCCTCTCATCGGAAGCAAGCGCGCAAAGAACGCTGGGAAGCTATCAACCAATCAGGTTACGTGTTACTGCTAGCTCATTAATTATTCATGAGCTACAACTGCCGTTTGTCCCAAATAAGGGTTAGCTCATTAACTATTCATGAGCTACAACTGCCGTTTGTCCCAAATAAGGGTTAGCTCATTAATTATTCATCAGCAAGTCTCGTCGACCTGCAATAACCATGGATGCCATCCCGTGTTACCAGGGCCCTTTCTGCGAGCGATGTAACGTGGAGCGGAAGGGTCCTGGTGAACGAGGATGTATCAATGAGATTCTGATTATATCCAAACAATAGCAAAACCTATATTCGTCGCTCTGTTCCATGCCAACCTATGATTAATATATAAAAAGAATATATAGAGAGAAATACCTTTATTGTATACCCAGAACTTCCACATGGACACCCGTGGCTGGGATGACATCGGCTACAACTTCCTGGTTGGCGGGAACGGAGACGTGTTTGAAGGGCGGGGGTGGGACGTGGTGGGGGCCCAGGCCGGGCCTGACTGGAACAGCCGCTCCATCGGTAAACACAACGAGAGTCGACGTCATTCATTCATTTATGATAAGTCTGGGCGCCGGGTAGATTATGGAGACCGAGAAAAAATGTAAAAATACCTCGCACGAGCATGCGAGCAATATAGAAATGCCCTTTTCAGAGGTTCCATTCTATCCTAGGAGACGTGGGGCACCATGGGTATCTTGGGGGGCAAACCATGGCAACATAAACTAAACCGGACACAATACGCATGCACCGCGTTCGCGTTACCATGGTAACGATGTTGCCTGTGCTACCCATCGACTAGTTTCCCAATTCTCCCAGCATGCATTTGGATCCGTGAAAAGGTTTATGGGTACATGTACGTAGTAGCGAGTTCTTCTCATCTGTCTTTGTTTTTCTTGTCTCCAACCCTGTTTCAGATGAATCAATGTGTACAATGAGTTAGTACCCTGTAGCTCATATTGTCTACTATATTACAGAAGAGAAAGCATGCTTGCTGACGGAACAACTTGTATTTCTAACCAGGGATTTGTTTTATTGGAAACTTTACCGACAAGCTGCCCCCGAAGGAGGCCATAGCGGCAGGAAAAGCGTTGATTCCGCTTGGCGTGGAAAAGTAAGTGATCTTAGAATTTTGAATTTATGATGTTTTAAATGCGCTCAAAGGTCTCTTAGATTAGCTCACAATAAGGAAAATAAGAACCAGTGAAAAAATGTTTATGGCGACGATGCGTAAAGACAATTAAAGAGTGACTATACGACACGCCTTAAAGGTTGCTTTACGTGTTTTGAAATATAATTTTCCGTACAGTGAAAATAACCAACTACATGTAGGTTCTTTCTCGTTCTTGTGACACGTGATGGTTGTGTATCGTTAAATCTATCTTGATAAATACGTAGCAGCATCATGCAGTAGCATCATCCGGTAGCATGCGTAGTCTAGCGTCTGCTTACCCGTCATGCACACTACTGTACTGGAAAGGGTTGCAGTCCTTAGGACGGGGCATTAAGCCGCGGTGCACTGTTTATTGTGCTTGTCGAAATGTGCTAGGAGAATGTCCCTAGTACAATGAACCTGTAAATTCAGTATATATCTCCTGTCTTCTCTGTCACGAGCAGTATAAGAATAGCTCTTCAGTGAGCTCTTCGAGGTCACTTTCATTTTTCACTTTCATTGTAGAAAGAAGGTGGTGACCAACTACACCCTCTACGGCCATCGTCAGGTCCGGCCCACAGAGTGCCCTGGAAACGATTTTTTTAAGCTGGTCACCCAATGGGACCACTGGGTAAGAGATCTCCAGAGAAACCAACGGTGACTTTGACTTGAAACGACGAAACGACAAAAGAAACGTCTGTCGACGGCTTTCTTGTTGTTTTTTCTTCTTCTTTTTTTTCTGTTGATTCTAGGAGATGTGACGATATCTTCTCTCTCTTATCAAATGCAGAAACCAAGAAACTACACCACTGAGTAGCCTGCTATCACCAAGAATGCTGACCGCTACATTTCCTTCGGAATTATTGTCATTTTCATATTGTCATTTTCAGCCGACTTAAGAAAACTATTTTTCATCATGTAGATGCAACGATTTATCTTGTTTTTAGGATTTGCGACAGATGACTTAAGGTTACCAAGAAAATCCTTGCCCTGTACGATATAAAATAATCAATAATGCATCACAGTCTGCCACCTAGACACGCACATACATGTACATGTACTAATACCCTCGTCCATTTCCATTACAAAGATCTTTTCTGTTTTTGTGATTTTTGTTGATATATTGTTCAATTAATCTATTAAGGATATTCTGAGATGTTTTGAATGTACAAACATTAGTACTCATTTGTCTTATGATCATAAATTATGCAAAATGAGTTAAAATCACAGTTGACACTAAGATACTATATATTTTTCTTAAAAAGTCAGTATCTTACTTTTCTACGCAAAAATAACTTGTTGCTATAATGGCAACGATAACACATCTCTATTATTGGACAGGAGTTTCTTTCAATTTACGTAATGCATAATGCAAATTCATCAGGGTTCCACGTATTTACATGAGCCAGTAGTATTGCCCTGATGAAGATGACAGATAGTCATCGAAACGTTGGCTCTTCTAAATACTTGGTTGTGCATGAATAAAAGAACTTGCAAGAGATGTCAAAGAATATGTGTATTAGTTAGCTAATTTTAATGCCGTAATGTTATGTAGCCTGTAGGCAATTCTATGTAGTCTGTCTGATGTATTTTCTGTGTATCATCATACTCCAGGAAGAGTAGCTTCATACTATGTATGAAGCTAATGGAGCAAATAAAGTATCCAAGTATCCAACTTTACTATTCAATAGATTCTTTATTCATCGTTGTTCTTCCTGTTTAACTTTAGATTTGACTTTATCATTTTACTTGATTAGTATACTTAAATTACTTTTCCGATATGCAATTTACAGCATATAGTTTCTAATTACCTTCGACGAGAAGGCAATATTTTCGGTTACACCAGCTGTGGGCTGGGTCTGTATGTATGTATGTCAAGAGCATAACTCGAGAAACCTTTGATGGATCTTCATGATATTTGGTAGGTAAGTGGAGGTTGTGGGAACGAAGGTCAAGTTTGAAAATGGTTCACCTGGCGTTTTTCTACAGTACTGCAGTGGACTTTGCATGTCTGTGTTTTTGTATGTAGGCAACAGAAATGACGGAAATGTTGATGGATCTTCATGATTTTGGTAGGTCAGTAGCGGTTGTGGGAACGTAGGTCAAGGTCGGAAATGGTACACTTGGCATTTTCCGTTTGTACTCGAGAAGCTGTTGATGGTTCTGTATGATATTTAGTGGATGGGTAGGTTTCTTGAAGGGAGAGGCAAAGTTCGATAATGGGTCTCCTAGCGGGTACCTAAGGTGCTGCAGCGGAGCTTCAAAGTTTGAGGTCAAATTTTTTGCAAGTGCTACGGTCATGGTTTTTGTGTGGTAGATAGCTCATGCCATGGAAAGTAAGTTGTGTACGTTTGGGCTCCCTGGCGGCTTGTTTGGAACTACAGTGGGTGTTTTTGCTTTGACCTTCGGACATGAATAACTTGAGAAGGGGTCGACAGATCGTCGTGATGTTTGGTGTGTAGATAGCTCAGATGGTGCATTACATAATCAAATACTAATTATGCAAATCAGGAGCTAGCTTGCATAATCAGTAAGGAAAGTTTATAAATCCACTGCATTTCATAATAGGATTCTCAAACATGTGACATATGTAGCTGAAAAAGAGAGAGGTATCGATATATATCAATATTGCGAATAGCTATCTAATTTGCATACTTGATTAGAACATACTAAAATACCATAGTTGTAAATGATGGGAATTTCATTCTCGCGGCATTAGGAAGGTAAGTAAAGGTGAACATTACCAGACATAAATCATCCATATCGGGGCCTCATTAACATGTCCATCAACATGTATTCTATTCATTAAGATGTATTCTATTCATATTCAGTTACTGTACCATTTCATCATCATTTTCAACTTACAACACTGCAATATCAAACTTTTGGTGGCTAATTCGCATTGATAATGTCGTGAATAAACAAAACCGCACGTCCATTGTGCCTTTTGGTTTTAGTCATGTCTGTCCTGTTCAGACGAGTGTAAAAAATTAAACAGCAGGCATTCCTCTTATCTATCCACTTTCTTTCTGGTAGTCTCTATCAGACTAACTACGCTGGCTATAAGGAAAGCAACTATTTGCAAGGGGAGTTTGACCACCATATGTTTGGCCGGCCGCGAAGGAGGAGGAAATGTTAACCTTTTTGCGGACTGATTCGCCTGTCCTATCATTTTACTTTTGCCGAATTAAACGATCAGTACCTCTTAGGAAAAGTCTTGCAGATGTTTTATAGAAAAGGCACAAAAATCTAAACCCTATACCTTATTGATATGTATTTCTCTCATGTGTATCTGTGGAAAGTTTCGCCGAACAAACTGAGGTCACAAATAATCCGTGGCTCGGGTGCGGTGCTCGGCTATCTCCGTGGCCCGACCATACTGGATTTTCCAGCCGAGCGCCGTCGGAAACATTGCCGGAAGGCGGATTTCAGTTGAGTCGGCGATCGCCCGAATTTTTGTGTGTTCCGTAGCGTAAATGCGACGTTCAAGTACGATTTTAGTGGAACTACCCGACGATCCAAAATATAACTCAACAGTGATACAAGGGAGAAAAACTTTATGTTGTGTCTTTGGGAAGAAGCGAATTCAACTCATATTTCCTTATTTAATATGTAAAATCACACCTTGTTCTTCACTGCGAGTTCAAGACCTCAATGTAGCGCTTCTATACGTCCCTTTCGTAGCACTTAAAAAAAAGGTCACTTTTAAACGCTATCAACCAGGTTGAAAATTGTTGATTACTTTTGAGTTTCTTTAAAAAGTAACCAATCATTAAGCGCACGGCAAAAAAAAATCGAAAATCAAGGCACTCGTATGCACAGAAGAAGCTACCTGTCTTGGTGCTGAACACTATCTAAATAGACATAGCAATCCCACAAATATGCACAAACACACACACACACACACACACACACAATCACACACACACACACTCACTCACTCACACACACACACACACACACACACACACACAGAATATCACAGTGACAGCCAATTGGCTGAATCGTTGCCGGGCATTGCAAAGTTTTCAGATCTTATCAAAATACACAGTAAATTAGCAGTTAAAATAGTAAATGTAAATTGAAATATTAGATATATAAAATCAGACATATTCCACTACCGGCCGGATGTAGCAGGTGTAAACCATGACCGTCATCAGCAGGAACGCGGAAGTGTTGAGTTTGCGAAGTAGTAAGTATAAGCGTTGATTTGACTTTTTCCAGATGGAGTCAATGTGGGTATCCCATTTCAAGTCCGCTTGGAGGTGTAGTTCCAAGACCTTCATAACCTTCACGTGTTGGAGCTCGATGTTATTGATAGTGAGTGGTGGGGGTATGAACAATGTCTTGGAAAAGTTATTTTCTTATTTCAAGTCCATAGTAATATTTTAATTTTTGGGTGGAATTGATTTATATTGTATTGCTATTTTAGCGTTATATTTTAAAGTAAGTAAAGCGTACTTCAGCCACAAGGTTCATTCATTCATTTATCCATTCATTCATTCATTCAGCTCTCATTGAGACTTATTACAGGTTTTGTGCTAGACTGGACCCTATTTCCATCTGTCAGGACATTATGAATATAATGTATCTTTGTTAAACAACTGCAACGGGGGTGATAAGGTCACTGATAAAGTATAACTTGGTGTATAACATCACGTGAATGACGTCATTATTACGTCATACCCGTTTATGTTATACCCGTGATACTTTATAATGCCGGGACATGGGGACTCACCGAGCAGCTTGCGTATAAGATTGACTCATGGCACCGGAAACAACTGATACGTCTAACAGGTCACATCTACCCCAACTGCATCAGCAACGTCAAGTTGTACAACAAGGGTAGAACATTACCATTACAAAACGAAGTCCACCGTCGCAGATGGTTTCTCTTTGGTCACATTCTCCTTACGCCAAAAGACTCTCCGCCACAGAAAGCTCTAAACATTGCCTTCAGCAAAAAACTCACACCCAGACAAGGGAGGCCCCGCGAGGGGCTCCTAAGCAGCCTTATAGACGATTGCAAATTGTATATGAATATGAACATTAGAACAGAAACCCACGTACTGAAATATCTCCGGAAACGAGCTGGCAACAAACAAGATTGGGCAAAGATGTACACTGATTTGGTCAAATTGTAATCTTCTCATAGATGTATCGATTTGACTGAGAACAGTCATTATTATTATTATTATTATTATTATTATTATTATTATTATTATTATTATTATTATTATTATTATTATTATTATTATTATTATTATTATTATTATTATTATTATTATTATTATTATTATTATTATTATTATCATTATTATTATTATTATCATTATTATTATTATCATTATTATTATTATTGTTGTTATTATTATTATTGTTATTATTACGTCATATTACATTATCATGACACCAGAGTTAATTTTAATGGTACAACACTCTTTTTAATCATTTGCATAGGATAGTTTTGATATGTACATGTATTTAGAATATTGTTATAGCTCCTTATGCTTTCCATTGTAATGTGAAAAACCAGTCATATATATCTTGTCTTTGTCAGCAGGGCTAGCCCTTTGTAATAGCCACAGGCTAGTTGGGCAGCCCTGACTGTGTGTCCTGAACAGCCAGACCAATAAATAAACCACTCTAAGATAAGGTGGTCATGCGATAAGCAGTTTAGGTATGTGTGTCAATGTGAAAACCGCTCTGTTTTTGCTTGAGTTTGTGAGCTTTTATTGCCGACATTATGTTACAAATTAAGATGTGGCCGTGCCACTTCGCTCGTGCTGTTACCGCCGGTCGGGATATACGGCGATCTGATTGGTCCTCGCCCAAATGCAGGTAACACCAATTCGAGAACACGGGGGGGGGGGGGCTCAAACGTCAAACACCTATCATATCGTCATGGCGCTAATCAAACACCAATATAACATGGGTTTAACTTCTACGTTAAAAACTATATTCCTTGGCTTTGTTTACTTAGAATATCAATGTAAAATAGTTACAGAAATTCTGTTTCTTTCTTTCTATGGCTGGTCTTCGTCATTGTTAATGCTTGGTCCAACTGTTATCTCTATATTTTCGCGGCCTTAAGCTGAATAGCAAGAAGCTTAAAATTGGTGGGCCCATTATTCGGGAATCGCAAGGGTCTAAATCTGCTGCCATTCTGCGCTAATTCAGATGACCTAACGGGGACTGCCCTAACTCATGACGCGCCCTAACACGTGACGGATTTTTTAGTGATGTTTTTATACATAAGTACGCCGTGTTTGTGTCCACTGACTATGCTCATAAGGAAGGTAAATAAACCAAGTTCATGCACATAATTGTTATTTGCATTCAAAACATATCTGTACATATCTATTTCTTGTTTTGTCGAGAATAGTATTTTGACAATAATGATGGCAACGCTGAGTAGAGGGTCACTGCGTAGCTAGACGGCCCGGCACCTAAATATACGACCTGTGCCAAGCAGATACACAACTATCATACACATCAGAAATATAACTTCATAAAACACACAAAAATTGGGTCTTTAAGTGTTTGTTGAGAAGAAACCCGACCAAAGAAAACAACGTAAACGTCGCCGCCGTCTGGCCGTGTCGTTTTCCCTCCATTTTTTGGGGCCGCGATGGTGGCGGACGGCAATTCAACGCACAGCTTTGTAACGCTCTAACATGTGATTGGTACCGTCTATGAAAAGGAAACTGAATACAGAGATGGCGAAGATATTTCCCAATAAGTAGACGGAGTATTGTTGATGTAAGCGGTGTCGTTTTTTCGTAATGATTTTGTAAGTCGGGTCGCATGCCAGACGTACGTCGGGCCGCGCGCACAGTGCGAGGTAGCCTATTTCCCGTGAAAACATGAGCCGGGATGCGCTGGATATAGCCCTTCTCACATGACGTGAGAAGTGCACACAGTCAAAATTTTCCGGTCAAAAGAAAGCTAGAATATAGCAGACTTCAATCCGTATTTACATTTCCCAAACTTCATCACCAACTTCCGAAGAGAGCAAAATTACCAAAGCGTAATAAGTTAGGCACACTATCTGGCGTAGCACTAAATCAGAAGGTACATTCGTGAAAAACGTCTCACAGCGTTTTCCGCTTCTAGTGAAGGGCCCATGAACAGTATGAATACATTTCTTGTCCAAGTATGTTCTTTAGATGAATGTATTCAAAATTCATTCATTAAAACATGACCATTCTCTGGCAACCAGCAATTGAGCGCCGTGAGTTCGAGCGCGTAAAAAAACGTCACATGTTTGGGCGACTCCCGTTACATATCATAGAAATCTGTCGTTCATTTGTTCCGTTATTCTCCTTAGAAGATTTTCACAATAACGCCCCTGCAGTTCCAGAGCAAGCTGCTAGGGGGCCCAAATCTACATTACTTTTTTATTACATCACAAGCTATCAGCCATCCAAAAATCAAGACCACAGCACGTCCAGGTCAAAAGATGCAAAAACAGAAGTTCTGCCGCAGTACCAAGGTCACATACCAGGGGGCCCAAAATCGACCTCGAACTTCGACTTCACATCACCTGCCCACATACCAAGTATCATCGTAATCTATCAAGAGGTTCTTGAGTTATGCTGACTACAGGAGTGCGGAAACACAAACAGACAGACAGACAGACAAACAGACTAACAAACAAACAAACAGACAAACACACAGGCACACACACAGACACACCCAAAACTAAATCTCCATTTTTCATGGAGATAATAATATCTCAACCTTCAACCTTCTCCCGTTCAGGAGAAAGCTCTTGAGGCACGCCGCCTTATCCTGCCTGGTCCGCATCACGCTACTGTGCGGCGGGTCCAAGTGCAGCGCTTACGTTGTGGGGGATGAAACATCTGATGTCACGTTAAAAGTTTCCCCAATGACAAAACAGAACTCAGAACTAACGTCAACGTCAAGACATGCAAATGCATTTGCACCAGAACAGAAACGAAACACGGCGTTAGGACATAATGCACTCCAAAAGCGTTAAACCCAGTCCCAAATGAACAGAAAACAACGCCCAAAATTTATTGTTTCCCTCTTATGAGGGAACCACCTAGAAAAGAAGAAACAGACATAGCCAAAACCCTAGCCGTGGCGACTAACGAAGGGAGAATAAGTGTGGCAATTAAAAATTATTGCCATAGCGAAGGTGTCTGGATTGATCTTACTTCACTGTAAGGAAAGTACCAACGTAGCACTCTAGATCTTAGTTCTGCCATAATATTGTGCAAAACGCACTTAGAAATCAGAAAGGCATCTGCCAAGCAGATATAGAAAGGCATCATGTAACTCGATGAGTTCCTAGCATATGTGGAAAGGCCAGAGTACACTCCCGTTGTAGTGTCTTTTTTCTCTGGCATTGTTGGATAGTGTGAGAGTGAGAAACTAGGCCGGAAGTTTAGAACATCGTTTTGCTGGGGCTCCTATGATCGTTTTGGTTGTTATTCTAGCTCTGTAGGATGTGTTTTCGAGGAGCTACTGTTGTTTTTCCGACACCGCACGCCTCCCCGTAAGGCGTTCACTGTGTAGACTGCCCAAGCGGTAACCCAAGTTATTTATCGTTCCGTTTAAAACTTTCTTTATATGTTTGGATCTCCTCAAGTTTTGGTTTTCACAGAGGTTTTTTGGTGGGAGGCATGGTGTTCAGCACGTTCTTGTGATAATAGATCAACTGGGATGTGCAAACCCTTTTCAAAGCTAGAATACTAGATTCGGTGAACTCCCTGACACACTCCGGACAGTACGAAATCGGACACCACGTAAAAGTAGGTCATCTGTCATCGACAGCTGATTGCCTGGATGCCAGACGTGCTAATGAGGTATCAAGTGACAGGAGGGCATCCACAGAGTTTGCCGGACGGATTCCTGACATTCCTGTGGAATTCTGGGAATTCTTACAAATCGGGCGTAAAGTATACTATTAAGCTTGCCCCTAAGGCTTCGCTAAAAACTCCCTTCGTTAGTCGCCACGGCTACCAAAACCCGGTCAGTGTCCACGCCATGCGCCCAGCCTATACAAATAATATTTGTAGTCTGTTGTTTTGATTCCTGAGATAATGACACCTTCTTTTTCTTCACTTCCCCATAGGGCTACATGCATTACTGGTATTTATTGTAACTGTTTAGTCTCCCCATGACAGGTGACACCTTGTATTGTAACACAGTGTCTGTGACCCCTCACCCTTGACCTATATGACCTATATCTTACACCGGAAGCCGTTTGAAGGCACACCTGCATGATAACCTCAGCCGTCATTCTGCCGACTGTGGAACAACATAACTTGGCTACAAGGGAATTGACTACAAAATCAGTTCTTGCTGATTAGGAGGAATGAAACTATAACCAGAAGGAAATGATTATGTCTTCAGGTGTGCGCTGAGACACCGACAGGATTCTCAAGCAGACGTTGGGAGTTCAGTCCGTGTCCGTTCATAGGTGAGGTAGGTGCTTCGATTGCTGCCTGCTTGGTACTGTCGGAGTTTTCGGGAATTTGTATGTATTGTGAGTTAATGCAGAAGAATGGAGAATGGATCGGGGATAAAAGTAGCGTCGCTGCATGTTCAGGTGTGATCTACATGCGAACTTAAAATGTACTAAGCAATTTGCTTATTATCCAAGAGGACATATACAGCTATTATATATACTTGAGTGAAGTATATGTAATTTGAACATCACCAGGCATATAGGTTGCATAAATTCGGACGTTACTGCGTAATCAACGAGGAAATGACTGCCAGTCTACTGAAACCAGCCCAGGGGCGCACCCGGGGAAGTTATACTCCCAAATTTCAAACAATCAGCGTTAGAACAAATACATACCAATATTCATACTTCCCCTGCACCACTGACCCCCCAGTGGAATGCCCTGTCTGGCACGGTAGTGACGGTTCTAATGACGGTTCCCACCGTTGAGTCGGACCGTAACAGGCTGGATGCCTGCCCGGCTTAGCCTGGGACCTCCGGCATTCAAAAGAGCTCACTGAAAGCACATTGTCTATCGCCGAACATTATTTCCGTACATGAACTTTAAAAGAAAAAGGTATAATACGAAGTGCTACAGCTTAGAACTTAGTCAGGGGTCGTGTAGATGTTTATAACCTTTTCAGTTGTAGTTCTGCTCTACATATACAGGATTAAAAGTAATCCGCTGCCAAAACATGTGCTGCAAAGTAAGGGAAGTCGCACGAAAAGTTCCTTTTTGTATTGCCGATATTAACATTGAACCAGTCATCGACGACACACAAAGGGTGTGAAAGATTCATTCTTGCCCCTCGCGTGCCAGTAGATCGGCGTTAATTGGCTACTCAGTTGCATTTGAAACAACCGGCTGTGGGCGTTGACCTCGCCTGAAATTTAAGAGTTCCCCCTTCCGAAGTTGCCCCTCGCGGGGTCATCTGCTGGTACTCAAGATGAAATGATATATCAGCTTTCTGCCAACATGAAAATGACTGGTACACTTGCGATATGTGCACTATTAAAGTCCATTACATTCGAGTACGCATGTGCAGTTTCAAAGATGAAGGCCCCTAAAGACGTAAACAAAAACCGTCTGGGCATTGTTATGCAAATGCTATTTTTGGAGCTGCTTAGTTAATTATTTAACACTTTGGAAAATATCTTTTAACTCTTTTCCTATGTTTGTTGTTGTATTTGTTTTTATTACTGCTGTATGGTAATGACAAAAATTTACTCTCAACAAATGCTCTGTCTTCTTCTATTCCGACGTAAACCGACATCTCAGTATCCAGATATTGTCTTGTTGGAGGATTATGTACTACCGATTGGCAGTCCTGTACTTCATCACCTACGTCATAGTACTTCCGCTCCTGTGCAGTGAACTGCGCTACTCTATGTACTTCCGTTATGACGTCACTACATCCAGGATGAAACATCTTGATCGAGCTATAGGTGAATCTGCCAATCTTCTTTGTTGTCATACTTTAACAACCAACGAAAATCCAAATCGATTCTTTTTCAAATCAGAGGCACATATTGCCGCCAAACTGAAACTATTCTCCAGAACAACTCATAGAAATATGTTAGCCATTCTATCTGACGTTCAAGAGCCGACCAGCACGGTGCGTTCAGCTAGTCCGGTCCACTGGACCAAGAACAAAGCCAATCTGTATTTAAAAATCTATATATGGCAAGAAATTGGACATGGTAGAACAAGGTGCATTTCAAAACCTACCAAAAAACCTACCATAGAGTGATATTGCACCCAGGGGAATTCAAAGGGTTTTGCAACAGACTATGAGCCCAACAATACAAATACTTATTCAACAGGCCTCTATCCCAAGACATACCGATGTACAAATCATGGCTAATGTGGCAATCCCCTTACCTAATTGAGTCTTATTCTCATGCTTGTTGGAAAAGTGTCCCTGTGTTGCAAACATAACCTTACAAAACGGCTCATTTAGCTGTACTTAACCAAGTGGTTAGATATGTACAATAACGGTCTTCTATTATTATCTACGACACATACCGATCTGGTAATTGAATGTTAATGACTGGGTAGGTTAGATGGAAAACTTCTATTGACTTGAAACAGAACCTTACAACGTTACATTTCGGCTAATCAATTTCTTATTAACACGTCCCCACGTGTGCTCATTCCCGGCGTACATCGATACCATATCTGCGACGTACCCATCTGGTAATGGGATGTTCATGACTCAGTAGGATAGATGGAAAAACTTCTCGTGGCTTAAAACAGAAGCTTACAACCTTACATTCGGCTAATTAATCATATGTAGCCATCCGTGGTGAATTGTTGATTAGCCGAAAATTTACGTTGTAACGTTGAAACGGTAGACTAGATGAAAAACTTTTGGTGGCTTAGCTTGAAACGGAAGCTTACAACCTTACGTTTCGGCTAATTAACAATATGTGGCCACCCGTGGTGAATTGTTAATTAGCCGAAATGTAAGGTTGTAAGGTTGAAATGGTAGACTAGACGAAAAACTTTTGGTGGCTGAGCTTGAAACAGAAGCTTACAACCTTACGTTTCGGCTAATTAACAATATGTGGCCACCCGTGGTGAATTGTTAATTAGCCGAAATGTAAGGTTGTAAGGTTGAAATGGTAGACTAGACGAAAAACTTTTGGTGGCTTAGCTTGAAACGGAACCTTACAAACTAATACTTATTGCTAAACGACCCGTATTGTAAGGAATATACATGTAGTTAAGTGAAGATTCCCTCTGTCTTCTGTGTTCCAAACGTACCTATGGTACCTTACAAAACCGGTCATATTGCAAAACCCTGTGAGTACCCTTGTGAGCAATACCTTTCTAACAGTTTAGATATTTCCAATCCTTGTTAGTTGAGATTTCCCAACTATCAGTTAGTTAATATTTTCCCAGTCCTTGCTCCTTTAAACATTTTGACCTGACGGCTAATTCCCTAGGGAGAGATAATACGACCCCCCCCCCGTGTAGGTTGGTTATATTTAGTCAATCAACGCCTAATGTCCTATCACTGTAAGTGGTTTACAATCAAAATACAGTGAATTATCTAATTTGCTGTCTCGAGGTTTTGGTAGGTTTTTTGGTAGGTTTTGAAATTACCCTTGTTCTACTGTGTCCAATATCTTGCCACTACTGGCCTTTCACTGAACGCGTTAAACTTTGTACTCTCAACATAATGTATCATACCATTCTCCGAAAAGGTCATAAAATTGATAAAATTGTGCATGTACGATACGTTCGCTTGGCGATTAAACGTATTGCTTGCATGGCAGAAGAAAATCAGGAAAGAATAGCAGTCGCGGAGGAGTATCTGAGGAGACATGGTCCACACGACAGGGTCTTCAGACGACTCAACCGACTGGTGCAGAAGCAGGTGCAACCCCAGCTGGCCATCACTGTGGTAACAGTTGCCAGGCAACCACGGAACGGTTTAACCGAACCCAGGTACCTGACGCAGGTGGTGACACGGTTGGCGGAGCTACTGGAACACGAGGGAGCCGACGTTGTGTTCCAGGTACACCCGAAGGCTTCTTAGTGTTTGCTATCTCTTGAAATCGTTAGGCATGTGGCATTAAGAAACCGCCGTGTATGAAAAAATTCCTCTCAGCACATCAATCATTTCTCTGCTGTTACTTTATCAATGGTATAGAATTTTATTGTACTTTTTACAATGACACCAAATTTGTCATGATTCTACATTCAAAGATCGAATATCAGAGTTGAGTTCTTCACAAGGAAGGCCGAAATTTCCCTCACCGAATGACGTTGTCATGGGGATGTGGTGCTTTTTGTGGTGACACATTTACGAAACCTGGCATGTTGCGTATTGTACAAATTTAAAGCATTGACTTAATATGAAGTATGGTTTTAAAGGAAGATATACAAGCTTTTCAATGATATAACACATAATGCTAATCATTCAAACCCAACGGACATATGACCAATACACTTTTTTCCTGACCTGCGCTCACTAAGAAGTGTTCGTCTATTGCATTCATGGACAACAAATAAGCTTTCCAATGATATACTGTATAATGCAATACATTAGATAAAGACTTAAAAAGAAAATACTCAACCAAGATCAACTTTCCGAATTTTCAGTGCTTGGTTTAGTTCTGTTATAACAACATGATTGTAATTGTATGCACAAGTTCAAATGTATCTCTGGCAACTTTCAGGTTTAACCATGGTGTACAATACTTACTTGACAACCTCGTGGTTGAAAAATTTATTAATGTGATGTCATTGACATTTCTACGGTTCATGTCTAGGAGTTCCGTGTTGAATTTTTATTTATTTATTTGATCTCCATTCCAATCCATTAGTAATGCCATTCATGTACACTTCCCTGGAGTCGTGCTATTTAACGGTTCACAATATGGACGTTAGCTACAAAGCTTCATACACTCACTAAGCTTGACTAGGATACTACAAACAGTAGTGAGTGTGTGGACCTTATTACCTAATATATAGATAGTTATCCGCATTGTGTAACGTCACCATACGAATTCGTAATTCGTTCTATGTTGACGTCACCACAGGTGTGCAATGTGAACTTCCCGCCGGAAGCTCACCATGAGGCGGTCTTCCTGTCCAAGTACGTTCCCGTCGTGCACCGCGAGAAGAACGAGGTTGTTTCTTGAAACCATTTTCAATTCGCAAGGCTGTTCTTTGCTTTTCTGTCGGCTTCATCGTAATTTCACACCGCATCCCCATCACTGATTGGATCCCAAATTTGTTCCCCATTATACTACATAGCTGCAGTTGAAAAACTTGTGACGCTAGACTATATATGATCATATATAGCTAACGGTCCAGCAGCTAAGCGGAGAAATGTGAAATCTGTAGCATGCACATCTTCTCTTCTTCACGATCACTACCGGCAACCCTGGCTTAAAACGGGCCATTTATATCTTAACATATTAAATCCAGTACTTATGTAATATCTATTTTATATTTTCCACTTAAACAGGAGCAAGCGGAAGAAAAGGACAGGTTCGAGAGAGAAAAGCTGGATTATATATTTTGTCTAGAAAAGAGCGTGGAGCTGAACCCAGATTACGTGTTGATGGTGGAAGATGACGCACTTCCGACTCCCGACATGCTCCACGTCTTACGGCACAAGCTGCAGTACCGACTGAAACTGAGAACACGCCAGGGGGAGCTCGTACACAACAGCGACGACTGGGCGTTTATGAAGTTATACAATATAGAAAGGTGGCAAGGTTACGGAAACGACTTAAGATCCTTTCTAGAACTTACAGGAGTTGGCCTTTTGGGTGGGACCGCTTTCCTTCTTGCATTGCACAGAAAAGGGATGAAGACACAAAAAAGATGTATACTTTTTGCTCTTGGGTTTGTGTATGTGGTATTGCTGTGTTGGACAGTTGGTAGGCAATACTTACTGCAGTTTCGCAGACTCTCCGCACAGTTCTATACCATTACTACTGGTCCCTTCTGTTGTACACCCGCAGTTCTCTACCCAGTAAACATGGCGGCTGAGATAGCTGCATTTCTGCAGAAGGGGACTTGTGAAGAGAGATACCCGCTGGACTTCGCTCTGTCGGATTTTGCCATAGACAAAGGTTTAGCTCGGTATAAGGTGGAACCCAATCTGGTGCTACATGTGGGACTGGTGTCCAGTATCAGAGCCGATATCAGAGACCCCTTGGAATAATTGATAACATTATCACCCCGACCAATCAAACATCTGACAAAACAAACTCGCCAGTGAGATGGTGGAAGGTGTCCGCGTTCCAAAGATGTTTTCAGATTGGCAATTTTGGCACTTTGGAAGTGATTGATAGCGACCGTGATTTAACGTTTAGAAAAAATAGTTTCTAATACTTTTCTCTAAACGTTAAATCGCGGTCGCTTTCAATCACCTCCAAAGTGCCAAAATTGCCAATCTGAAAACATCTTTGGAAAGCTGACACCTTCCACCATCTCACTGGTGAGTTTGTTTTGTCAGATGAAGTCGTTAACGCAAATTAGAAAGGGATTTGTCGGGAAATGGCTGATACGAATCTGAGTTTCAATATGCGATTCACGTGGTTTGATTGGTCGGGGTGGTTATGTTTTGATCGCTTTTCGGCTAAGGAATCCTGTTCATATTGCGATAAAAGTTATGCATTTTGTTTAGGGTTATAACAGATATCTATAACGTTATATATATTAAAGCGGCCAAATATGTCAAATATTATCCCGTCCACAAGGGACGATAATTGTTCTTATGACACAAACCTTCGTGAAGTAGTTATGGTGGTTTCGGTTTGACGTGGTTTGATACCCTCTTTACCACGATTGTCAATATGAAGCCCTTTTCGTCTTTTTAAGCTACATGTAAAAGCTACACATCATATTTATTTTTGATTTTCATTTCTATTTGCTTTTGCCATGGTACATCCCTTGGGGGGCTGAGCACAGTCGATGTTTCCCATTAACGACGAGGTTGTAAATTCTCATAATACTAGGAAGAAGCTAAGGTAAGATTAGTATTCATATCTAACACATTATCTTCGCCAAATAATCAGGGCTAATTATGGAGAGTGATTAACATTTACATGCTTATCCCCCCCCGGCAAATTTGACCATACACCATACCGTTTGGAAGTTATGAGGGGGGGGGGGGAGTCCAGTCTAGATAGGGTTAAAATCATTTGGTCGTACAGGACTTTTCCGTATTTATTTATTTATTTATTCATTTATTTATTTCTGTTTTCTTTGTACAGGGTAGGATGCTCTCAGTGCTAACCACACTACTTATGCTTAGGTCACAATTGCGCCGGTGCCCGTCGGGGATGTAGCCCCGGCCGGGCTCTGATGTTTGGGGGGCACCGGCTGTCGTGGTCACAATTAAAAGTTTCCTTCACGCTGCCCTGCAGGGGTCCCGGGGTGCTCCGGCGGGCACTCGGTGGCATTTTTGTAAAATTTTCATTGTCAGTCTCCGGCAGGTACCCGTCAGTTGCTCTGACGGTGTCTTGTAGCGACCCCTGTGGGGTCCGACAGGGTACCGCGTGCTTATCACATCCAGGTGGGGCAGTTGTAGGGACCCTGCGGAATGCCCCGCGAACGACGGTCGGGCATCAGGCAGGCTCCTCGTGGGCACTCTCGGGGGTATATAAAACTGCACTGGAGCTAAATAAAAAACACGATATACGAAGTTTACGCCTTAGTTCTACTCATCTGATCTGTAACGTCACACACTTGACCCGGTCTTAAGAAGTACACACACTTCAAAACAATAGTTAATTCTATACTCTTTGGCGATGGCACCAACATATCCCTTTCCCACAAAACTTTGATTCTCAGATACAACTGGCTAATTAAGATATGTGGAAAGTACATGGTTTGAAGCAAATGAGTTCCAAACAAAGTCTACAAAGACAGATTGCCTTATTTTATGAAGTAAAAATCAAAGTTATGATATCATTAAGGCCAAAATGTTCCTAATAGACAAAAGAAACAGACCAACGTTTTGGGGGTAATAATAGATGAAAAATTAAACTCAAACGCCCAATCTCTGCTATAAGTAAAAATCAATTTGCTGAAAGAATTGAAGTTATTGTGAAAATCGAATACATCATCCCTCAAAAGATTTTCACAACTATATCATATGCAACAGTCTTATATACCGATATTTAACTTACTGTAACATTGTTTGGGGATGCGCCTACCATGCAATTCTACATCCTCTTACAACTCTCCAAAAGAAATTCACAAGGATAGCAACTGCTTCTGACTTTTGCTGAGACAAAAAACTAGATATCCACGATATCAATAAATATGCAAACAATCACATTTTTCTGGCGTTTGAAAGTGCCATTAAAACCCATTATAGCCCACTGTTGAAGTAAGGAAAGGAAAGGAACATGTAGTAGTCAAATGTTCAGTTATTATCTAACTTTAATCTATACTTAATTATTTGCTTATCATTATCTATAGTTATCGTATTCTATGTATAGTTTTGCTAGATTATTTATAATTCATAATCAAGTATAGACCAGGAGGGCCTAGTATAAGCAAGGACTATATAATGTGCTTGGTATAAGCTATATACGCTTTTTCCTCCTCCCAAACCTGTTTTTATCTATTGTTTATCGTATTACGTATTATAAATTTTATTATTGTGCAAATTAATAAACAAACAAACAAACAAACAAGCAAACAGACAAATAATTACTTGTCCCGGTGGACTGCCGGCACCCGTAGGGGTACCTCGCGGTGTTCTCACGTTGAGGTCACGGCGACGTTTTGTCCGCGGGGCCCGGGTTGAATTTAAGTCAGAGTTAAATTTGTGTCGGGTCCCCGCCGGGCCCAAAAATGGCCCGGTAGCCGCAGGGTGCCCCACGGGGCCACGTAGGGGTCACGCCAGGAAGTGACAAAAACGGCCCGGGAACTACCCGGCAGGGCCCCTTTTTCCAATTGTGACCTAAGCATTAACAGGCGTGCCCTGCACAGAACAACATGAACAAAAAGCGCGAGATCAAAATCATATACCGTAAATCAAGTCGATGTGGCAGGCCGGGTCTGGAGGTCAGAGGTCAGCAGTGATGCTTTAGTAGCTTTTTGAAAGTTAGGCCCGCGACGTGGACACTCTGACTGTAGCCGGCAAATCATTCCAAGCAAATGCACCCCTGTACGCAAATTTTCTACGGCCGGATTCTAGTCTGACTTTCGGAAGTTGCAATGATAAATTTGAATTATGTCTTGTTGCATAGGTGTGAGATGTTTTGTCAAATATTTGTAGATAATCTGGGACTTGTTGGTGAAGGAGGTGCATTTGCCGGCGAGATGCGAGGGAACTCCAAGCTAATGCAGGCAAGTGTGTATTATCCACATGTGCTGTACGTGAAAGACCGAGGACAAGCCGTGCTGCTCGGTTTTGGAGTTTCTGGAGATTATCAGAGAGAGATTTCCCACAGTCGGCCCAAACAGTATCACAGCACTCAATCTTTGGAAGAACCATACAGTTGAACAGCATAGACAGTGTCTTCGGTGGTAAAATGGAAACTAAACGTCTTATCACTCCTATCCTAGATGACACCGCATTGCACAGTTTGTTGATGTGTAAGTTCCATGTTAGACAGGGGTCTAACCAAACACCTAGATATTTAAAACATGAAACCACTTCCAAATACGTTCCAGAAAGAGTAAGATTTAGTTGTTCATTACCTAGACGCAGCCTTCTCACAGTGCCAAACAGCATAGCATTTACGGAGATTAAGTGTCAGTCTATTTGCATCCAGCCACCTCTCAATATTGCGGAGATCAGCATTTAAGTCTCTATTTATATCAGTAACAGACTTCGATGCATAGAAAAGTGCCGTGTCATCAGCATAGAGTACTATATGACCATGGGTAATGTAGTTTGACATGTCATTTATGTACAATATGAATAACTAGAGTTCCACGACCTCATATCTTCGCCGACTTATGTTAGCCTTTTCGAGTGAATGCTTATCACTCAGTATGTAAATAAGGTCCTCGATTGCATGAATTTCAAGTGATCCTTTTCTCTACACAATACACAGCATTAAAGTTAAATCTTAGAAAAGAGGGCCATTGTAGCATTTCCTCATATATCATGTAAATGAGGCCATCATGATTTATGTCTGATAACGTCCACATTTGATTATCTCCCAAACGCCACAAGAATGAAATCCCATCATTTACCACTCTGGAATTATAGTATTTTGTCATAAATTATGCAAATTAGGTATTCGTTTGCATAATTGATATCTATCAATATTCCTCTCTTTCTCAGTTACATGTCACGTGTTTGACTACAATGGAATGCAAGGGTTTGTATACTTTTTCACATCACAGATCCTGATTTGCATGATTCTTAAACGATCATGTAAATCATCACTCAAACTATGTACATCCCTACAAATCATGACGATCCGTCATCACCTTCTTGAGTTACTAGTATTGAGACTCTTTCAAAGTTTAAAACAAACCCATACCTATACCTACACGAGTTCTCCCAAGAGTTATGAAAATAATCACTGTAAGAATATTTTTGCTTAATTGCTATCATAACTTTTATCTTTACTACAGAAAATAAGGCAATTTGTTGGCAATGTATTTGCTTCAATTATGCCCATATTTTCATAGTCGACATATCAATCAGTTTTTATCAAACCTATACCTTCCAACAGGGAGAGCGTTAGATCGTAAGGCTGCCCATGTGACCTCCCTGACCCCAAAACAGAGCCCTGCACCAGGCAAGTAAAGTATCACATGTGTCCTCCAGGGACGTCTCACAGGGAGCCTGCTCCGGTAAACTAGGTCACCTGTCAGTGCAATTTAACCTGAATAAATAGACTTAAGAATAGCAAATTGAAAGGGAATTGTAGACATTTCCTTATAAATTATGTTAATGAGGCCTTGTCATGCATGATTTTTGTCTGATATTGTTCACCTTTACTTAGCTTCCTAATGATACAAGAATGAAATTCCAATCATTTACTATTGTGGTATTTTCAATTAGTATTTTCTCATTAATTATGCAAAATAGGTAGCTATTAGCATTATTGGTATCTATCGATACCTCTCTCTTTTTCAGCTATATATGTCACATGTTTGAGAGTCCTATTTTGAAAGGCAGCAGATTTATAAACTTTCCTTGCTAATTATGCAAATTAGCTCCTGATTTGCAAAATGAATATTCAATTATGTAAATCATTAATCGAGCTATCTACATACCATAAATCAAGACGATCCGTTGACCATAACTCTAGTTATTCATGTCCAAAGGTCAAAACAACTAAATTAAAAACACCCGCTGCAGCTCCAAACAAGCCGCTAGAGGGCCCAAACGTGCACAACTTACTTCATGTGGCATGGACTATCTACCACACAAAAATCATGACCGTAGCACTTGCAGAAAATTCGACCTCAAACTTTGAAGCTACACTGCAGTACCCAAAGTACCCGCTAGGAGGCCCATCACCGAACTTGACCTTCCCCTTTAATAAATCTACCTATTCACTAAATATCATGCACAACCATCAACAGCTTCTCGAGTTATCCTGTCAACAAACAAATACGCATACATAAACAGCCCACTGCAGTACCGCAGGAAAATGCCAGGTGACCCATTTTTGAACTTGAGCTTCGTTTTTACAATCTCTACGTACCCACCAAAAATCATGCAGATCCATCATCAATACGTCGAGTTATGTTGTCTACATACAAACACACTAACAAAAAAGTCCACTGGAGCACTTTAGGAAAACGTCAGGTTAACCATTTTCGAACTTGACCTTCGTTTCCACAACCGCCACTTACCTACCAAAAATCAGCAAGATCCGTCAAAGTTCTCTCCACTTATGATCTCGACATACATACGGACCCACTTTACAGCTGGCGTAACCGATAACATAACCTTACCGCGAATGCATACATTCCCGGCGAAGGTAATAACGGTGCAAGAACGGAACCTTGTGGGACGCCTTCAGCTATTCCAAGGCAGTCACTAGTAGTACCGTCTACGACTGTTACCTGACATCTGTCTGACAGGTTTGACTGAAACCACAACAATTCATTGTCTTGCATACCCTTTGTATTGATAAAGGATACCCTTTATCCGTAGTTTGTCAAGTAGAATTTCATGGGACACTGTGTCGAATGCATTTTTAAGGTCCAGAAAAATTGCACCTGTCAAAAGCCCATTGTCCATGTTGTCTAGGATTGTGTCTGTCACATTTATTGATGTCGTAGTGGTGGAATGTTTCGGTCTGAATCCTGATTGTGAGGGGTTCAGGATGTTGTGGTCGGTGAGGAATTTGTAGACTTGTGCATGTACTGCTTTCTCAAAAATTTTCATGAAAGATGGAACGACTGATATTGGTCGATAATTGCTACAGTCAGTTTTGTCCCCATCCTTGTATAATGGTGTGACCTTGGCTTTCTTCCAGTCAGGGGGTACGGTTCCTGTTGAGAGTGACAGATTGTATGTAAGTGGTACCGCTATGGCTGGAGCAGCATTGTCGATTAGCGTGCTACTTACTCCATCCGCCCCTGTATTCTTGCCAAGAGGGATGTTCAGCAGGTGTTTGTGTGTGAATTCAGTTGGTATGTTGGTAAAATCAAACATAGCCTTAGGCGGTCCTATAATTGACATATACACACTGGTGAAGGCTGCGGCTAGTTTAGCTCTAATAGACGTGAAGTATGAATTAGATTCATTCATGTTGTTTTCACTCTGTTTCGGAACTTTATCAGCGTGTTTAGCTTGACCTGCTTGAGTGTTTTCAATGTTGACCAAAGACCTTTACTATCATTGCACTTAGATTCAATTTCATTTTGGTGGTAAATTTTCTACTGAGCCATATTGTTACATCTGTTGCGTAATCGCTTTGCTGTCTGCCATGTACTTGGGTGTTTTGTCTTTTTAGCTTGGTGGAAGTAGTAATCTCGGTCACGGACCATCGACAGGTATTCCTGTGTTATCCAGGGTGGCTCATGTCCTCGAATACGTACGGTTTATAACAAATATTGTTTAGTATGGAATGAAAACAGTCCAGTTCTTCATTAACATCAGTGTGCTCTTCCACCTTGCTCCAGGGTGCATTAAACAGTTCCTCTCGGAAGGATCTGTAGGAACGAACTGTGGCTGTTCTAGGAGCACGTCTTGGTTGCTTTAACCCTATCTAGATCGGGGGGGGGGGGGGTTTAAAAGTGCCCGCGCCAACTTTGACGTGGTAGAACTGCCTAACGATGTGTGCTAGGACTACCAAACTTGGTGACCTTTCCTAGAATTTTGTTGGCAACAATTTTATAATAATAGTATAAGTTTAGTATTTTTTGTGTTGCCATGGCAACGGGTTTCTGACAGGCATATTTGACAAAATTCACTAATATTCAGGTTTCAAGGTTTTCTTGGTCAACCTCAGTTGTTTTCCCATATCATTAACATCATATATAATTTAATGTAACTTTCATGATTTAATATTCATGAATTATGCTTTTTTGATGACGTAATCGGTCAAAATCCAAGATGGCGGCCAATATCATTAGCTTAGGTGTAAACAGCCTTTTTCCGCTTCAAATTCGTCATTACCGGGTATGTTTTCAGCAAAAACAGTAAAATTAACGTTTCTAGTCTTACATTGTGTTTTGGTGTTACAATTCGCAAAAAATGTATCTTCACAAATTTCAAGATAGCCTATCCAAGATGGCGGATCCCAAGAGATAGCTGAATACATATCTACTACGTACATTTTGACGTCAATGTGGTCAACATAAACTTGGAAGATTTTGATATCAATATGGTACCTTTTCAAGTTATTGGTCAATACCTTTAGGTAAAACGGGATTTCCCTATTTGTACGGTTTTAGCACATAAATGACATCAATGATGTCATAATTACGTCATATTACGTTATAACGTTACAAAAAAACAAGAATTATTAATCTTTGCATTTCCATCACTTCCTGCAAATTTGGTGATGATACATGATTCCGTTTGAAAGTTATGAGGGGCCGAATGAGCCGACCCCCCCCCCCCGTCCCAGAAGTAAAAAAAAGCCCGGACTAGATAGAGTTAACTTTCTTACGGCGTGTGTGAATGAGTGGTCGCTGAGTCCTGTGGCGCATACGCCGTGCCAGGCTGGTTGTAATGATTATGTCAATGCATGTAGATGTGTTTTCAGTAATAAGTGTTGGCTTGTCTACAAGTTGAGTGGCTTCGAATTAACCACAGAAATTCTCTATTTTCTTACTGGAGCTTTTAGAAAGAGTGTCACAATTCAGATCACCAAGTACAAAAACTTAACCAGACAGCCCCGTGGCGGCAGTCATGGCTTGTTCAAGGATTTTAAAGAAATCTGTGGTTGTGCTCGGTGGGCGGTATACAGTATCGATAACAATGGGTTTCCCTATTTACACTGCGCGATAATTGGATCAATCCGTCAATGACATCACCTAATACTATATAAGGTGACAGTTGACCATTCTGTGTAGTCATTGAGAATCATCCGCAACGCCGAGGAGCGTGGTGGAAGCCGGGTCCCGGAGCCAATTAACGCTGAGGGTGGATGAACTTAGTGAGTCTGTTATTAAGAAGTTGAAGCCGGGGCGTCATTGGACTTTCCAGCAAGACACACATCAAAATCCACAAAGGATTCAAGCCAGGTTAGAGAAAAGGGCTGGAAGGTTCTTGAGTAGCCATCACAGCCTCCAGACGTAAACCCAATTGAGAATTTCTGGTGGGATCTGAAGAAAGCTGTTGTGGCACGTGGACCTCAGAACATTGCTGAGCTGGAGACGGGAGAAATGGGCCAGAATTCATAAAGAGAGCTGCCAGAACCTTTTGACAGGCTATCGTTCCCGTTTGCACCAGGTAATTGCAGGTTAGACCCAAGTTAGAGGTGCTGCACGAAGTACTAAAGACAGACCCTCTTGGGGAGTGAATAATTCTGCAACCTACTTTTTGTGTGAAAGTTGCAATTTGGGATGAACGATGAAATAAATCTTGACTTTTACCCTGGTATTAGATTGCAATAAACTATCTGTTTGCCACTTATCACTATTTAGAAATCAAATCGCTATTTAGTAATATTCTGCAGCACTGGCCTCGGCCGGCGGCCACTTTTCTGAGAAACATATCTCAACAATCTTTCATCCCCTGCGTAAACTTTTTACATTGTCACAGCCTCCGTATTACAAACTACAAGTGTGGTAAGTTTGAAGGTCCAGAGATTTCCGATTTTCACACTGTGCGTAAAAGTGCCCCGTCAGTCCCGTGCGCACACACTAGTAGGCGAGCTGCGACTGGACACGGCATAGTTATTACACAGACAGGAGGTCACTCTGCACATGTTCGCAGCTAAAACTCACAATTCCCGTTGCCGCATTGATATGTAACTTGGCATATCGTTTGCTATAGGTTGCGTGTGGTGATGCACGTTGTCTATTTTACAATGCAACAGTGACTATACGATCACAGCAAGTAGGGAAGCTTTGTACCCCGTATCTGCATGAAGTATTGCAGCCATGCGGAACGGATTATAGCATGGTCTCTATGGCAGGCCAGTGGCACATGCCATTAATTATAGGGGTGCAATTACGATATTGCATTGACGATAAAAGTAGTTACGCTGTAACAAAGACATTGTGCATCACCACGCCCAACCAGGCAAACGATATGTCAAGTTACACACCAATGCGACAACAGGATCGTGAGTTCTAGCTGCGAACGCGCAAGCAAAAGCATTTCCAATACTCCCAGAAGGAGGTCATCCTCCTTCCAGGAGTAACAAGAGTGCTCTCGTGTGTAACACACGTATGGTATACTACCGAGATAGGCTCCCCGTGACAACTTAAGTGAAACAGAACAAAGCAAATAAAAAAAAATGCCTGTAACAGAACTATAAAGCAAGCTTGACTGTATCCCACAGGTCTCTGTAACCAAGTGAGCCCGGCCCTGAGCTGAAATATCAAGCAAAATAAAGTATTGAAACCAAAGGAAAACAAGAGTTCTACGACCTCATACCTTCGCCAAATGATTTTGACCTTTATGACTGACGTATTAGGAGTGTTTTTCATCAATGAAAAATCATACCAGTTGATCCTCCTCACCCAAATAACATAAGTTGTCCAAACCTCCTTGTTATGATTATGAGCTTAACAAAGAAGGTTATGCTAACATTTTTCATCAATAATGCAAATAAGCTCCTTATTAGCATAATTTGATTCAATGGTGTTCACATTCACACAACTTCTAAATGCCACAAGTATGAAATTGCCGTTATTTACTAGTATGGAATGATAGTAGTTTCTCATTAATTATGCAAATTAGGCCTACATTTGCATAATTTCTATCTATTGACATTCCTCTCTTCCTCAGTTACAAATGTCACATATTTGAATAGTCATATCATGGAACACAGCAGGTTTTTAAAATTTGCCTCATTAATTATAATCTGATTTGCATAATTATCATCCAATCATACAAAGCATCACGTAAGCTATCTACATACCAAAAATCATGACCATCCATCAAGCCCATCTCGAGTTATAGTATTTTCTCATTAATTATGTAAATGAGGTTCTCATTTGCATAGCTGATATCTATTAATATTTCTCTCTTCCTCAGTTACATATGTCACATGTTTGCGAGTCCTATCATGGAAATTGATGGATGTATAAACTTTCCTCATTAATTATGCAAATTAGTTACTGATTTGCATAATAAGTATCCAATCATGTACATCATCGCTCAAGCTATGTACTTGCCAAAAATCATGACCTTCCATCAAGCCCTTCTTGAGTTATTCCCTTTCAAAGTCTGAAGCAAAACCTACCCCTGCAGTTCCAAAAAAGTTGCTAGGGGGCCCAAACCTATACCACTTACTCTCTGCCCAACGAGCTATCTACCACTCAAAAATCAGTTCCATAGCATGTCCACAACACGAGATATCATAACAGGAAGTTCCGCTGCAGTACCGTAACAAGCCGCTAGGGGGCCCAAAATCTAATCATTTTCAGGTTTCATCGAGACCTACCAACATACCAAATACCAAGACAATCCTTCCAAGAATTCTCGACTTATCGTGTTCACTAACAGACACACAGACATGCTCGGTATTCCCATGCTGTGGCACTGCATTAATGACTGTTCTTACTCATATAAGGCCAACTTTTGTCTCCCTCAACCACATTCCACACCAATGAATACAGCTGGCTGACAGCCAATTTGTCCCTGGCAGTAACTGACGTTTCCTGCCTGCCTCATGACCCCTCATGACCCCTCATGACCAACTTAGCACCCATTTACCCGTATCAATATCCCTTGAAACAACACAGCCCACACGTCGCAACCAGAACGCATAGTATGAGCATACAATTTAACACATTTTTACACTTTTCTCGTTAATTATGCAAAGTACTTCGCCCAAAATCTAATCATCTTGAGATTTCCCACATACACACGGACACACCAAATACGACAACAAACCATCCAGGCGTTCTCGACTTATCCTGTTCACTAACAGACACACAGACATTCATCAAAAAATAACCTTCTCGACGAAATTTCGTCGCGAAGGTAATTAGGAGGAGCCTACCAACAGTGGATACCACAGCTATAGCTGACCTCTGGCACTTCCGTACCTGTGTTGTAGGGCAGATACAAGAGATAGACTTGCCCATAGGCAGTAATGCTTTAAAGCACTAAAACAAGGGCTCAGAAAAGGATTCACCTTCATTGCAAGCCCCCAAGATTCTTATGCACCAGAAAGCCACATCTGTCTACTTTAGAATCATGCAAAGAAAATAGACAGTTGACCAGCTCGTTCTCTCGTAACAGCTGACAGACGAAAACAATCGTCAACTTTGACCTACTCCCAGCCTGGAAGAGTCCACTCGGAGCATGTGAAACCAAACCACAAAGATATCTCCTTACACCAAATAAACGACTGAAACATACAAATTTTGACCAAACTGGGAAAGCTTAGACCCTACCTGTTCCTTCTAGCCCAAAAGAATCCAAAATGGACCAAAATTTGCAAGAAAAAAAAGGGGTTTCAAAAGTTTAGTGTAAGGGCAATTTTTGCACGCCACTGCGGTACTCAACAGTGACGTCAGCCCTGTAGTGTAGTTTTGGTGCAGTGTACTCTCCAAGCAGAGGAGTGGGTACGACTGTTTTTTATGTGTTTTTGTCGGGCTTGTCCCCTTTTTGTTATGTCACCAACCGTATGTTAGACAAAAATGCCTAAACTGAACACGTTAAAAAACAGCCGGACCCACTCCTCTGCTTGACCTCCTTTTGCAATGCCATTGTTTTTATGACACTGTTACGTGTTTGAGAGTGCCATTATGCAATGCAGTAGATTTACAAACGTTCCTTACTAATTATGCCAATTACTTCCTGATTTGCGTAATTAGTTGTTGGTCATGAAAAGCACCATCTGAGCTATCTACATACCGAACATCAAGACGATCTGTCAACCCTTTCTCAAGTTATTCATGTTTCCGTCACTTTTTTTTGCCTACATAACGTTTACATACACACACAAAAAATGCAAAGTCCGCTGCAGTACTGTTGGAAAATGCCAGGTAAACCATTTTCGAACTTGACCTTCCTTTGCACAACCGGTACAGACCTACAAAAAATCATGAAAATCCATCAAAGGTTCTCTCAAGTTATGGTCTTGACATACATACAGACCCACCCAACAGCTGGAGTAACCGAAAACATAATCTTCTCGGCGGAGATAAATGATCTAAACTGAAGGCGTGTCATATTTCATCGGCTCTGATTGGTTACCTGAAATGACGTCAGCTATGTAAACCAAAGTTCATCAGAGGTCATCACAACAACGTGGGGAGGGCACGACGGCCCTGAGACAGTTTGTGGCCTTATACTGTAACATATTTTCTGCACGACCTGGATTACTATCGGCAAAATAAACAACAGTGATCAAGGTAAGTCAAAGATATACGTTGTAGGAGACGCAGAAGATTGCCCTGTTCGCCGTCGGACAGGCAAAACTGGCATGAGAAAATCCTTTTATGGGCTAACGTGCTTTGTAAACAGCCGTGGCGTCTGTTGCGCATGCAGTGGGTGTCCAAGATGGAACCCATATATGCCTTGTGTCGTTGCGGTATAAAATTTGTAACATTCATCTATCCTTACTGTTCCTTACACAATTTAACGCTCCAATTTTTGCTTCCGAGGGTCTTCTGGCGTCCGCAAACCAAACTCCATCCGCAAGATAGCCGCGCGTTTGTGACTGAAATTCATTATGCAAAGTAAAGCCATGCTGTTGTTGCAAAGCCATCTGGGTCAGACGATTTTTGGGGCCTCTGAGCAGGCAGGGCGCGAGCAGCAGTTTCGTACAAAATTTGATCAGATGGGAGCTTTGTGGCTAGCTAATGTACCGGCTTGTTACAGGTTTGCGATAGAAAATTCTGTCCTGTATATTGATTGTGTGCTGTCGAAAACGGGCGCCGCCATGTTGAGTTTTGACGCCATGGCAGACATTAATTACTAGTATCTAGCCTCCGTTGCAGACTAAGTTCCAGTTTTACTATTACATTTTTTGTTGTTGTTGGCCAGCGATTAGGAAAAAAAATGAAATAGGATAAAAACAATAACTTGAAAAAGAAAACAGGAGTCTGCACCGGAAGCTAAAAATTATCGACCTCTAGCCATAATTGTGGAAATGCACAATAATACAGTGATTCCTTCACCCATGTCACCCATTGGTGATGTTTGAGGCATCATCAGAACCATTCTTACAAAAACACAAAAACATTCGTAGGGAATGTTTACTGTTTCAGGTTCAATCCAACACTCGGACCGCCCCCCACCCCCTTGCATGTAACGTTAGTTGCAAGCGGCACGTGCCGTCGGAGTTAAACCTAAGTTATAAGCTAAACCTTTCTTTTGCGAAACAAAACACGCCACGAAGTAAATTATACTCTAGATATTGCTATAAAAACTCCTTCTGCAAGTTGGATACGGTCTTTGCAGCCGTTGGGTCTCAGTTGGAGACTAGACCTCCCGACCTGGCGCCGCCCTGCACGCCCGGGCGGGCGGAGAGTAATCAACTCATAAACACACGCAGTTTGAATAGGTAACAATTAGATGTTAATAGCCTTTGTTCAGACCGACTTCTGGCAGACCTTGGGTTGGCTATGAGACTTGGGTTGGCTATAAAAACTCCTTCTGCCTGTTGGATACGGTCTTTGCCAACCCGTAGGTCTGCTTGGAGACTAGCATATGCGACCAGTTTTTTGAGAATGCGACTAGACCTAAAATCACGGTCGCACGGTGCGACAATAAAAGATTAAGACCCGCCGATTTGTGCAGTTTACCGCGCAACAACCCAGATGCCTGCAACAACCCGTCAACGTCGGCTTGTTTACGTTCGCAGCGCGCCTCGCCTACCACCGCTTTCTGCCTACCATGATGTCACGTGACGTAACCGTTATGTCATCGCGATCGCTCGTAATAAAGTGACCACTAGCCGTGCGTTTCCGAACGCCTGCCATGATGTTTTTAAACCGCAGCAGAATGAAAAGGCTGTTTCCTGCAGGCATTTTTAGACCTGTTCAATCGATGATTTTTACGATCAAAAATCAATGAATCAATTCAAGTGGAGTTTCTTCCCCGAAAATATTAAATTTTTCTTTTTGCTACCGGTATCATTTCAAAGCTCATAATGCCCGTCATTATGGTGCTACTTTCATTTTGCTGCGGTCTAAAATGAATCGCAAAGCTTTCTCCATGCGGTCGGCCTGTCATTGGATGGCCGCGCCGCGCGGTCCTGACGCGCGAAATTTGAACTGTGCGTTTCAAAGGAACCGAAGATACTTGACTGGGCCGGCACAAACAGATCATTTTTGATACTTTTGAGCAAGAATTTCAAGGATATTAAAGTATTTTGGATTGTTTGTAGACAGAGGGTGGGAGTGAAAAAAATGCCTGTCAAAATGTTGAACTTGATGCCAGCAGTGAAGTTTCAAATTATGGAATTTGACTTTATTCGTTTTGGTCATGAAACCAATAGATAAGTTTTAGAGTTATTTATTTATTTATCATTCAAGGTTATGTGAATCATTACTTGCCTTGTTCCAAGTAAAAAATACCATTGTGTATTTTTCAACTTGTTGAACTTGAGGCACCGTGGCCCCCGGATAGGGGCCAGCCGGGGAACCTATGCCCACTTTTTTGAAAATCCCATATCACTCAAGCTTATGTCATTTTTAATTTCATTGCAAATGGTCATGTGAATCATCACTTGCCTTGTTCCAAGTAGAAAATACCATTGTGTATTTTTTCACTTGTTGAACTTGAGGCACCGTGGCCCCCGGATAGGGGCCAGCCGGGGAACCTATGCCCAATTTTTTTGAAAATCCCATATCACTCAAGCTTATGTCATTTTTAATGTCATCGCAAATGGTCATGTGAATCATCACTTGCCTTGTTCCAAGTTGAAAATACCATTGTGTATTTTTTCACTTGTTGAACTTGAGGCACCATGGCCCCCGGATAGGGGCCAGCCGGGTAACCAATGCCCAATTTTTCTAAAAATCCCTCATACTAGTATCATTTAGCATGTAGGAAGGTATTGAATGAATTGAATTACCAATTGATCTGCACCATCAATGTAGGTTTTTATCTTTTATGATCTATTCAAATACTTTATTCCTGGTTGTTAACATTGATTAATACTATTAATAGGAGTATTACTTGGTATGGCCAAGACTTTTGCTTGTTCTTCCAACTTTTTGTAGTGGTGCTCCTAGATTTTTGCTGGTGCTCCTAACTTTTTTGAGTTAGGAGTACAGTGCTCCTAGGTGTAAAAGTTAGTTATTTGACCTGGTTGTGGCATCCAAACGATACAATTGCTGTAATATTGTTGTCTGAATATGTTAATACTAGAATACTACTAACTGTAACGTTACATTGTGAACTTTCCAAGCAGGTGCTGAGCTGAATGCCGTCAGTGCTATGAGCCTGGTGCAGCCCACTCCCTCGGAATGATTCAGAATAATTGCTGACTCATTAGAGACTACAGCGACTTCATGTGGTTATTTTCAGGATTTACAAATCTATTATAAGACTTATTTTCGCTTTCCATAAAGGGTTAGTAGGAGCAAAGAGACTAGGTTAAAGAGAAGAGAGTCGCCATTGTTATTTTTGCTAGAAAAACAAGTCTCCGGTTCGTGGCCAAAAATTCCAATAAAGCACAGCTCATCCCTCCTTCCCTGTGAGTTCTTTCATGCAAAACACTACTCATATGTCAGTACTGGTGTGTAAAATGCGATAAGTTCTGCTCACTTGATACAATTGCAGATCTTTCCTTCAAGCTATACCACAATGCACCGTATGCACATTGTTATACAAGGCGTGTTTACAATAGTCTATTATACCAAGGAGGTAATATAGTGTTATCAAACTCCAACTTACCCATGAAATTAAAGAGTTACCCGACTAAATAGCCGGCTATGATATGATGTGAATGCAAATTAACCAGCTAGGGTTTTTGCAGGGTCAATTGAATGGTTGAATGACGAAGCACTTTCAGAAAGATGGTGCAGACAATTTGATGCCACGCGCTGCATGATCAAAGGCAATGTCAAAGGCGGTTGTTTCCTTTTGATCGTTAAATGATAATGCACGTTAGGAAGGCAATGCGCGTTAGACAACTCTCCATGGCCTTAAAAAGGCGTGAGATACAGTTTGGATTCATTCGCTTAGCCATCACCATGTAACAGGATTTATGTCATGCCTGGGCCTGATACGGGTGTTCCGGACCGTGTGATAACTATCCGGATCACATAGGGTTCGGGAGTGTTATCACACAGGCTTCCATAGAATATTTCGAACGCATTTCGAGCACGCCGGTTGCGCGGCCGTCAGAAATTCGAATACCGGATTCGGAGATTGGAATCAATGTTGCTACAGTTTCTTGTTCGAGGACACAAAACTCCCTCAACTTCTGGCGCATTCCGCATTGAAATGTGTGTTTTCTCGGGTGGGTATGACCAAGGTATGACATAAATAAAATACAACACGTTGTATTCCGCATCACCCTCGGTCCCAGCCCTCCCGCGGGTCGGGCTGGGACCTCGGGTGATACGGAATACCCCGTGTTGTATTCTATATATACATGTACAATTGTGGCGCCAGTGCTCCCAATAGTATGGTGTCAAATATTTGTCTCCACAAAAGAAGTAGAACATATTTTGGTAACAAATTTGACTTCTGTAAATTGGCATATATCTAAGCAAAGTCAGAAATCATTCAGACGACATCCGAGACAGCGGGCGGACGGGCTGCGACAGGCGGCCGGTCGGAAATTATGATCGCCCCTCCGACGGCGCTCAGCTCAGCACCTGTTAGGAAAGTGCACAATCTAACGTTACAGATGAAGTAGTAGACTAGTATTAACATATTTAGACAACAATATTACGGCAATTGTAACGTTTGAACACTGCAACCAAGTCAGATAACAGATTGGGGGGAAACGTCTTGGGGGGAAACATCCGAGACAGGGGGGATATCGACTGGGGGGGAACGTTAGGGGGGGGGGAATGTCTAGAAACCGTTGTTTGATACCCTCGATAATGAAGTTAATCAGTGTACTGGCAGATTTATACTGTTATTAGAACAGTATTATAGGTGGGTTGATGAAGGTTAGACATCCAGGTAGTAAGATATGCCAAAAATAGTTACTCAAGCAACTGGATAAAATTTCGGAACAATCAGACGTTTCATACAGCATCCGCTATCTTTTGTCAGTGACTAAAGAAGGATCTGGTAGAACTAGGTTTTATACCAAAACTCTGAATAGATATATTAATGAAGGGAAGAGAATTTCAGATGGTTCAATAGGATAGTAAGTTAAGACAAGGTTGTATGCTAATGAATCAATTAGCTCCTGTTGTTTTAGGAGCTAAATGTTGTTTGTCTGGGGGGGGGAGCGGGGGGTGAAGTGCGTTGTCCCAAGTGCCTGAAAGTTCAACGCGTAGACCCCCTTTTCTGTTGAGGGCGGGATTGTACATTCTCTCATATATTGCTTCTCTAACTCCCTGTTCAAACCAACGGCGTTCGCAGTCTAGGATATCTGTGGTTTCTAGATTGAATGAGTGTCCCTGGTTGTGTTGTAGGTGGTGGTAAATGGCTGAGGAGTACATGTACTGTACTACAGGTGAATAGTATTTCAATTCAACTGGTACATGTTGCTAGAATCGTGCTATGTTCCGAAAGATCTTATGTTTAATTTAGTTTCAATCACTGATAAGAGATGTAGGACAGACATCTGAAACGTCAGATATTTTCATTTTGTAATCCAGCGGTATGATTGAATTGAGATATTATTCTTCAATTCTTGTAGTCTGTAGTTATTTTGACAAAAAAATTTAAATATTATGAATCCCATTGGATTTCATCAATGACCAAATCTAATGCTTGCTTTTCAGCTAAATAATTGAATGATTCTGTATACCAATAATTCTATTTTCCATTTGAAGAGTTGCAGATGGATATTTATGTAGGGTCTCTATGTTATAAAAGTACAGTACAGATTGTTGAAATGACTCATTGTAATTTCCTTCTTTTGTTCTCTTGCAGAATTTCAGTAGTAGGACCTATTGACACACCATATTGAGGCGACAGTAGCACCTGGTGCACCTGTGGAACTCACAGCTGCTGCTACAGCTGCAGCATGTGGACTGTACGCCTGGAGCAGCTGGCCAGGGGTACCACATTCCTGACCCAACATCGCCACAACACCTGGCTTCAACATGGCAGCTCAACCCTGCGACTACTGTGTGGCGTCAGTCGCAACAGTAGCCGGGACTGCTCAGTTATGGCAATACGGAGGGAGGATGGTGGGCAGTGGGAACGGCGGGCGCCACTTAGCCCTGCCCACGTGAAGAAAATAGTGCGGAAAGGAGTCAAGGTTCTGGTGCAGCCGTCCAATAGGAGGGCGTATCCCATGCAGGTAGGTAATGTTGGATGCTTTGAGTCTCCTACTGTAACAGTAAAGTTTCATGGTGTCATTTTGGCATAAAGATGAGGTATTTGGCCAAGAACCCAGAGTTTGAACTTTGAACTCCTAATATGCCACTGATATTATGTCCTTGGGAAAGACACGGCTTTCCTCACTCAACCAAACTTTGGTATGTAAAAGGCAGAGGAAGGAGAGGGTACGTACATGTAAAAGCTATAGGCAGAGGAAGGAGAGGGTTGGGCGCCGCCTTCCAGTACCGTGCCCTGGACACAGTGGATAACAACCCACTGCCCCTATGGCACAAAAGGGCTTTGGGATTACCTACCTACACTGTACCTTCCCTTCAGTAAAGTTATCAGAAATTATAAGACTAATCCACTTGAAATGCTTAAAAAGTGAATGTAAGCATTGTTGTCCTGAAGACGTTTTGACATATTTTTCGGACTAGTCTTAAGTATTAAAGAGCAGAAAAATATAAGATTGCTAAATGATAGAGGAATATGAATGAGTTGCAAATCTTCTAAAAGTGTCTAGATGTATTTGACATGTCAAATGTTTTTTGGCGACACCTCAGTGGCAAGCTAAATGGTATAGTATTGTGTGCAGTTTGCAACAATTCTAGGAACTGCACAGGCATTTGTCCAAAGGCATTTTAAGCCATTGAGAATGTTTGGAATGTTAGTCAGCAGTGCAAAGGAGAGAATGCGGTTCTTGAGATCTACCAGGTCCTGTTAATTCTAGACTATAGGGCAGGAAACATAAGTGTACAAAAGATGTTGTTTCATTGTGTGTGCTGTGTCTGTTGGTAAGTGGACTATGTTGTTAGAATTTGTGTTAGGATTTGTGTAGATTGTGCCTTATTAATTACATGGTGCAGAGTAGAATAGTCATTGAGGTGTATGGTGGGAACCCAATCAGTAGGCTGTTTTTAGTTGTCAGGCTGTGATGAAATCGATGTTCGTTCTGTTGGCGAGGTATGGTAAAATGTACATGTAGTTGTGCTGTTGTTGTCTGTGTGTGTGTTTTGTATTTGCCCAACAGAACAGGTAATCATCAGCCCTTTTCAATAGAAATCCTGTATGAATAGCGTGCCACCACCTATCAGTGCCCTAAGCAGGGTAGAGCAAAATTTTAAAAACAACAACCGTCGCCATGGCTATGTCTTTTTATCATTGCCAATCTTGTTACATGTATTATTTGTACTGAAATTTTATTTTTGTTTATTTCAACATGTTATTATACAATTCTATTCCAGTGGACTTTTCTGATCTGAAGTTGTTGCAATGATCACAGAAGACTTGTCTGCCTTGTCTGATTGTTTGTTTGTTGTACATGTGTTGTTTGTAAACAGGAGTACGAGAAGGCAGGTGCAGTGATCACAGAGGACTTGTCTGCCATATCTGATTGTTTGTTTGTTTGTTTGTTTGTTGTGTTGTTTGTTTGTAAACAGGAGTACGAGAAGGCTGGTGCAGTGATCACAGAGGACTTGTCTGCCATATCTGATTGTTTGTTTGTTTGTTTGTTTGTAAACAGGAGTATGAGAAAGCCGGTGCAGTGATCACAGAGGACTTGTCTGCCATATCTGATTGTTTGTTTGTTTGTTTGTTTGTAAACAGGAGTATGAGAAAGCCGGTGCAGTGATCACAGAGGACTTGTCTGCCATATCTGATTGTTTGTTTGTTTGTTTGTTGTGTTGTTTGTTTGTAAACAGGAGTATGAGAAAGCCGGTGCAGTGATCACAGAGGACTTGTCTGAAGCGTGTTTGATCATGGGGGTGAAGCAGGTTCCCATCAGTGGACTACTGCCAGAGAAAACCTACGCCTTCTTCTCCCACACGATCAAGGCTCAGGAGGCCAACATGGCCATGTTAGACACCATCTTGGACAGGGTAAGACATCTGAAGATTCTGTCACGGTTATCAAGTTGAACGTAGGAAACAAATTTACATGCATGTTTTTTCCATATGCAAAATAAAGTGCTTTCCAGCAAGCTTTCGCCCATTCCTGTGGTCCTTTTATGTCCCTCAACAGAGAAGGGGGCCGATACCGACTGCTGGTGACCTTTGACCCATTGCTGACGTCACATGTCCGTTCAGGTCACATGACATAGGCTTTGGGTCAAAGCAACTTGCATTGAGAAGGACCCGAGGATCAAAAGCTTATTGGTATAAGATTAAGAGCTTTATTTTTTGTACGGAAATAGCGAGTAGATTTATTACCATTTCATGATCAGTTCAAGTATTTTTTTCCAGTTTTTTCCCAGCCTTATTTAATGGCTTTCATCACAGCAAAACCATGGTTACTTCATGGTGTGATTTGAACTCATGTTAGTCTTAGCAAGAGACAGTTTGTTAGGATAACACTGGTATCTAGTTATATTAATTACTACATGTCAGCTCCCTCTTGAATAACTGCTGTGAATTCTTCAAATTAAGACTTAAAGTAAGATATCAGTTCTGCATGGATAGAGTTTTGTACACAAAGTAAAGCTTGACAACAACAGAATAACAGATGCTGGGAAATCTCTGACTTATTATCATCTTTATTTTGTAATTCTTGTCTGCTAATGTAATATTGTTTTACAATGTATGTTTTTTCAGTTATGCATCTGTCATTAAAATAAGAATTGCTCTAAGGGCTTTTCCATTTCAAAATCTCAAAATGGATTACTAGTACCCTTAGGGGTTTCAGTTACACACTCCCATGTATTGTCTTCTAGATTGTATATTTTTTTTAAATCATTAATTTTTGCAACCCCCCTCCCAAAACTTTTTATATGGAATAGAAGGGATGTGTTTTGTATTGAGTCAATGAGAGTTTAAAAAATATTAAAGTTAGCCAAATATTTCTTCAGAAAAGAAAAAACGGTATTTTAAAGTCATGTACCTTTAGTATATAAATCCTATAAGTTGTGAGAAACAAGTCTGATTTTGTGACTTCTCTTTGTTCTCTTCATCAGAACATTCGACTAATAGATTATGAGAGGATGGAGGATGCCCGGGGGAGGAGGGTTGTGGCTTTTGGCAAGTTTGCAGGGGTGTCAGGTAAATTACTCCTATCAATCTTAGAATTAGGGCTATTCTATTCAAAAAGGGAAGGGGATGATTTTTTTTTCTTTTTCATATAATGCATGGATAGAGAGCAATACATGGGAAGGTTGTGATTGAAATCGAAAGAGTCAGTGATAAAAGGTAAATGTAGTCCCATAGTCTTTTTGAAGCTTTAGGGGTAGTGGGTTGTTATCCACTGTGTCTAGGGCACCTGATTGGAAGGCAAAGCCCATCCCTCTGTTTCCACCACCTTTTACCTCCCCAACCAAAGTCATGTACCTTTTACACCTGGGTTGAGTGAGGAAAGCCATGTAAAGTGCCTTTGCCAAGGACACAATTTGTCTCGCCAAGAATGCCAGGAATCAAATCTGTGACGTCTCGATCTCATGTCCACTCGGCTATTCGAAGTGGTGGAATTATGCTGTTGTAAAGGTTAGGGTGTTTGGCCCAAAACCCAGAGGTCTTGGGTTGGAATCCTCACATGCCACTGATGTTGTGCCCTTGGGACAGGCACTTTACACAACTTTCCTCACTTCACCCAGATTTAAAAATAGGTACCTGACTTCAGTTGGGGAGGTAAAAGGCAGTGGAAGGAGAAGGATGGGCTCCACCTTCCAATACAGTGCCCTAGACACAGTGGATAACAACCCACTTCCCCTACGGCCTTTATGAGACTACTTTTACCTTTACCAAGAGAGCGAAGGGGGAAAAATATTCCTATCCCCTTCATCCTCAGGTTTTGAGAAGGAATAGCCTGCCTGTATTTTTCTTTCATTAGAAAATCCGGCTGATAGATTTTGAGAAGATGACAGACGAGCGGGGCAAAAGGGTAGTGAAATTTGGCAGGTTTTCAGGTGCCCCAGGTAATGACCTTCAGCCTTTTCAGTCACAAACATCAATGTTGTTGTTACAGAAAGTGTCATTTTTAAAATTTGAAAGAGTAACATGCCATATACCATACATGTCATTGTCTTAGAAGCATTAGAATTAATGATACATTATCATACTCAAAATATACTTCAGAGTCATTAAGATTTTTACAATAATTTTATAACTAGTCTGCATATTTGTGTTATAGATCAAGCTGAACATTTTAGCAAATTTATTGAATCCAAAGACATCTTACTGTGAATTTTGTTTACTTTCTCCTGCATGTTTTGAATCAACTTTGCATCCAGTAGTGGAACTGTCTTTGTTTTCTTCCCCAAGGAATGATCAACATCCTCCACGGCATGGGTCTGCGCTTCCTTGCGCTCGGACATCACACTCCGTTCATGGTAGGCAAACAGAGACGGCAGACTTCACCCACTTACTCATACATCTTTAATACTCTTACAGTCCCACAGACAAAAGTGCCACTCCAAAATAACCTGAAAGTTGGTATGGCAGTTATTTAGCTGGGAAATGTGTGATTTTACTACTCTGTATGATTGCAGGCCTGTGAAATGATGTATTTTACAGGCTTATTTTGGGTTTTTTTTTGCCAATTTCCCTCAAAATGTATATTGTAGGACTTCAAACTTGGTATGAGAATGGCTGTTTGGGGAAAGAGTCCATTTTGGATGCCGGTTATTTGGGAATATCCTGTCAGTACTCTGGATCCATTTTTTGGTGGAAGTAATTTTTGTATTTTGGGTTTGGGAGTCACATTTCTAGGCAAATGAGTTATTTTATATCTTAATGAGAGACAAAATTGAATCAGCAGTTAATTATTGTAATATTATACATTGTATTTTATCATGTTGACTTCAACTTCAAGAAAGAGAATTCATTTTAATGAAAAAAATACTTCAGTAAGGCATGATTATACTTTGGACTGATACAAGTGAATTTTACTGCTGGTTTGAAATATTTCCTGTCATCTTGTACCTTTTAAAAATGTTTATGGTAGATTCTGAGTTACAGGTAAAACTGTTTTATATGAGAGTAATTATTTCTTTTGTGACTACTAGTGGTTATATACAGTCGCACCATTGTTCAATCTGTCGAACCCAGCACATCGCTCAGAGTCACAACTATCGGAACAGCGAGATGGCGCGCCAGGCTGTCCGAGACTGCGGGTATGAGATCGCTCTTGGCCTGATGCCCCAGTCCATTGGCCCACTGACGTTTGTCTTCACAGGGTCAGGAAATGTGTCACAGGTGGGAACATGTGCATACTGATAGGGGCAAAGGGGGAGGGGGATGTGAGATAGTAGGTTAGACTAGACAACCAACAATGTACATGTATGAAACAATCCCAAAAATGGAACTCCAGGGTTTGAAAAACTTTTTATAGCCAGGTACGTTGCCCAGTGACAGTTTGTGCACTAAGCAAAATTCTTCAATTTTCAGCGGAAAAGCAATGCTGACGGCTGGAAATCAGTTAATGTGGATAAATTTAACAGAGCCATGGAAGAAAATTGATAACTTAATATTAAAGAAAGATCTTCAATCTGAAAGTCAGGAGCATACATGTATTGTACCGTCACAAACCATGCCTGTCACGTTCTGTGCTTTCCCAGGCACAGAACGTGACACAGCCCGACCGTCACAGACTGTGCCCGGAAGCGCTGTCAGTCACTGTGATTGACGGGGCAGTGATATAACTATTCATGCCCGCGTTTCCATATAAGGCAGCGTGTTTTTGTTTACCGCAGTCCTCCCAACCCCCGTCATCTTTGTTTTTTTCGGGGTGCTGAGATAAGGAGGAACAGCGTAATTCTCGCTCTGTAAAATAATTGAATAACTTATACTTAGAATTGAAGTGGCACAAAAAGACAGTGTCTATAACAGATGCTAGAAAACAATTTGTAAGACTAAATATATTCTACCCTGGGAAACCAGATCTAGACTAGGATCGGGCCACTTGGCCGGTTACTTCGATGAGAGTGGTGGAGAGTGCCGGTTACGTCCCGAGGCAGTCAGCTCGCCCGATCTAAATCAATGCTACGGGAATTCGAAGTTGTAGCCCCGGGCACTGTCCAGGCACGGTTCGTGACAGTGCCCGTGTGTCACAAACTGTGCTTTTGCCCCAGGCACGGTTTGTGACACACGGGCACTGTCACAAACCGTGCCTGGGCACTGAACGTGACAGTGCCCGAGTGTCACAAACCGTGCTTTTGCCCCAGGCACTGTTCGTGACAGTGCGCGAGTGTCACAAACCGTGCTTTTGCCCCTTTTGGCTGCAGGGAAAAAAACACGTTGGGCAGACTCCTCCCCCTCAAAACACTAAGCTCCACCCCAAAGCACAGTATGGGATAAGACCCCCTGTGTGTCACGAACTGTGCTCGGTTGGGTACAATTCGTGACGGTGTCCGAGTGTCACAAACCGTGCTTTTGTCCCAGGCACGGTTTGTGACACGCGGGCACTGTCACAAACCGTGCCTGGGCACCAAACGTGACAAAGCACCAAACGTGACGCGACACATGTATGTCAATATTCCACTCTTTATTTTAGTTTATGCCTTGCACGGCACTGGACAGTCTTTGCCTGAAAACTACCTGAGTTTGAAACTAAGTTGCACCAAATGAAATATGGTTGCTTGGTGCAACTGGGTATTTCTATTTATTTTACAAATTTTACTTGAAACTCAGTCATTAGCATAGTTACATGTACAATGTAAGTTCCTTACTTCATTCTCATCCACCATATCGATATTCAGCATCTAGAATTGATTTGATGCCTTGTTGCTCAACATTTATACAATCATAGATACTTGCCATTATATTGCATCCATGCACCTAATAAGTTTGAATTGGGCACAATAGTTACTCTTCTGTTTCAGGGGGCACAAGAAATCTTCAATGAACTTCCTCACGAGTACATCCACCCCGAGGACCTAAAGGAAGTGTGTGAAACAGGAGGTATGTTTAACATTTCTTCGTAATGTCTAATTATTGAGACATTTGTTTCTTTGACAAAAATTAAGATGCCATTTGGTTAAGAGGAGCATGCCATGCAAGTTCCAAATGACATGTTAAACTGCATTGTAGTCATCAAAAGCTATCTACCACCAAAAACAGGGACCATAGCAGGTCCAGGACAAAAGATACAAAACTGGAAGTGCTTCTACTTTACCAAGGAGACCCATAATTGACTGTGACCTTTGTCTTCCCAAGACCTACATGTAATAGTACACATACCAATCATCACATCATCCAGAGGTTCTTTAAAGGAGTCCTAAACTCTAGAAGGGAGTGTTATTTTCCACTGGATTATGTATCAACGAATATGTATCAATGCTCCCCGTCCTCCGCCGTTCGACCACTCCGTCGTAGCTCGACAAGATAGAGAATACGCATTCTGAAGCTTAAATATGGTTCTATGGACAGGTGATAGAGTACAGGTGTTTTGTGAGGTCACGTGGACTGCTCCCGACCAGGTGTCGTCTCTTAATGACGCGAAACCCGGTCAGAAGCGCCCAAGTGTCTCACTAAGAATAGTGCTCAATTATCGTAATTACATTCAGTAAAAAGGCATTATAATATTAGTTTGTTTGCTTCTCAAAAGAATGTTCTTTCACAGTGCAAAGTTCCGAACCGGCTGCCATGTTCATTTTGACGTCATCGGGAGAGTAAAATCACTGATTAATGTAATTACCTGGTGGGAAGAATCAGAAGCTGGAAGTATGATGTTTTAATGGTTCGATGTTCAATAGCATCCGAAGTGTGTATATTTTGTGCGAATGTCTATGATATTAAACGATATTATTATGGTTCATGTAATTTCAGGAATTTTTTTCATTTTGATGTCATTGGTGTCTTAAACACTTTAAGTTATGCTGACTACAAATATCCGGAAACACAAACAGACAGGTACACAGACAGACACACAAAAACAATGTGATTATACAATATTCATTGTATAATCATAGATTGGTTTTCACACCCAGTACCATGCATGCTATTGACCAGAACTCCATTGTTTCTTCAGATACCAGTCGGTGTTACGCTACTGTGCTGAGTCGAAAGCATCACCTGAAGAACAAAGATACGGGTGTCTTCTCTGCAGAGGAGTACGACACACACCCTGAGAGATACATCTCAACGTTTGCACAAGAGGTACATATACTGTGAATAGTTTCATCAGGTTGGTAAGTCACTAAATAAAAAGATTCTTTTTACACAACCAAGAGATTTATTCCAACCGACGTTTCGGTGACCATCTGTCACCTTCTTCAAGGCAATTCTGACTGGTTCACATAGCAATTCAGTACGGGTGTTGCTGCTTATTATTAATGACATCATCAAACGCAGACTGCAGGGCGACACAGAACTGAAGAAGAGAACCAACCTGGGAGTAGACGACATCATAAAACTCCTCACCTTCATAGTGACAACTACCTACTTCTGCTTCAGAGAGGACATCTACCAACATAAGTTCGGGACCGCCATGGGGAGCCCAGTATCACCAGTGTTGGCTAACCTTTTCATGGAGTGGTTGGAGCAGCAGGCCATTTCTACAGCACCCGTCAACTGTACACCCAAGCTGTGGAAGCGATACGTGGACGACGTGCTCGAACTTTTGAAAAGGGGAGCAGAGCAACAGCTGACTGACCACCTCAACACTATCGACTCTACAGGTAACATAAAATTCACCCATGAAACAGAAGAGAACGGTACCATGCCATTCCTGGACACACTACTAGTTAAGAAAGAGGATGGCACGGTTAAACTGCTGATATGTAGGAAGAAGACCTCACAGATCAGTACTTGAACTTCAATTCACACCATCCTCTCCACCAGAAGTTGGGAGTCATCCGAACACTGATGGACAGGTGCAAGTCAGTTGTTACTGAAGAAACGGACAGACAGTTGGAGATGGAACACATCAAGCAGGCCCTTTCCCGCTGTGGTTACCCTGACTGGACTTTCAAGAAAGTCGAACATCAGACCAACAAAACCAAGCAGAAGAAAGACAGAAAGAAAGGAGAGGAGACGTCTAAAGGAAGGGTGACCTTACATGTACCTAACATCCAAGGTGTCACAGAACCACTAGAGAGGATCTTCAAGAAACACAACATTGCCACAGCAGTCAAGCCCAAAACCACGCTAAGAAACCTACTAGTGCATCCTAAAGACAAACTACAAGACTCTGCAAAGACGGACTGTGTATACAAGTTGCATGAGTTGCAACAAGGTATACATAGGGGAGACAAGGAGAACATTTGGCTGCAGACTGGAAGAACACAGGAAAGAGGCTGAGAGCACCAAGGTGGGAAGGTACACCAGAGCACAGAAGAAGGAAGCTGAGAAGGAAGAGAACTTAAACAAATCAGCAGTGACAGACCACGTCAGGAGAAACAACTGTGCTATAGACTGGGATGGGGCCAAGGAGATAGACAGAGAGGACAATAGACTAACACATTGGATTAAGGAGGCTGTATGGATCAGGAAATCCACTCCAGTCATGAACCGTGATGAGGGGGGATATAGACTCAGTCACGTTTGGGACCGCATCCTTAAGAAATAGATGGTAATCGTTGCATTGTTTTTTAATCGGCTGGGAAAATAGTAGAAATAGAGTTAATAGTATGCCAAGGGTACTCCGCTATACAGGGAAGCTCAATAGGCGAACCACGGAGCCTGTGGGGAGTTGGTATCTCGTTTGATGTCCATTAATCAATATCTAATAGGTGCGAAGTAGCTAAATAAATTATTTAATTTCAACACCAGAATCAGAAACAATTCTCACTGATACACATGTATTCTTCACAACAATACTAGTAACACCAATATTAAGATATATGCAGTTGTGTGGATATATGCAGTACCTTTTTTGGATCATCAGTTAAAATCAGTGAAGAATGTAAATACTGTGCAAAGTACAAATTGACCTTCAAGTCATATAGTTAGAATTTTGACATATATAAACTGAACACACTTGTTTTGGCTGTTCTAGGAGCAGAAAACTAAATAAAAACATGTTTGATTGTAAGATAAACACAGGTCTGATGATCAAACAATGGTTTATTGAAATTTGTTTACATAACAGCATGGGGATTAAAAACTATGTGCATCTCTTGTAGATATGTTTTCTGGGAACTAAGGTGTATTTCGTTCAAATGTATGTTTTTTTGTCAACCAGCCAGCCTGTCGGGAGCAACCACCTGCTAGTGTCCTCAGCAACCACGTTTGCTCAGTCCCTTGAGTGGTTGCTGAATACAGGTTTGACTGTAATCCTTTTATTGCTTTCCGACTCGTTCGTTACAGCCCTGACAGGAGCGGCCGGTCATCGAACATGTGGACAGGAAGTGTCAGAGATCACAAAAGTTTGAAGTCATAACGGTCCAGTCCAGTGCCCTACATCGTAGTTTCAGCAACATTTTTTGTCCTCTGTTGTAGTTATCTGTGATAGTTTTTGTACTGCGATGGTACTATTGGTAGTCGATCGTACGTGTGTGCGCCGCGTGGGTATAAAGGACCATAAAGAATGCTTTTGGCTACGAGTTTTTGGCAGGGCCCGGCCCGGGAGGATGCCGTCGTGGAGATTTTTGTATTCGCTGGACTTCCGACGGGGGCCGATAAAACATTTTGTTTTCAGGCCACACCGTCCTGCCTCAACTCGCCCGAACCATTTGTTGCCACCATAAGCATCTAAAATGCGCAGTTTGGCTGAATTCAACAAGGAAAAAATGTCTTATTTCCACGCTTGTTCGCTGCAGATTAACCACACAGTAACGTAAATATCTCGTAAACAATAATCATATTACATTTTGTTGCAAAAGAAATCAACTCTAGACCATTTTTTCAACAATAGAAAAGGTTTCTTTTATATTTTAGCAAGGAAATACCGAGAATGCAAGCATCTTGATAAAGAATATAATTTTTGGTGCGTTTTGCTGCCACCCCCCGTTTGACCTTTGTCCCAGGCACAGCCCCCTTCCCTACACACACGCCTTGCCACGCCCCACTGGGCGCTGGGTGATTTACGACCTAAATGATCTTCAGTGCTGAGCTAGTTCCGTTGTACAGATAATTGGGGGATTAATTTGATACCCTTTCTTGAGGCCGACTCCCCACAGGCTCTGTGGTTCGCGTGTTGTGCTTCCCTGCATAGCGGAGTACTCTTGGCATACTTTTCACTCTATTTGGCCGATTTCTACTATTTTCCCAGCGATACGCGGAGCCTGGTAGAGGCTAACACTTCTGTACGTTTGGGACCGCATAGTGATGTCATCCCCTGTGATTGTACATATGTAAATAATTCAGTTTGTGAATGTATCTCATTAATATGTATAAGCAGCAACACATGTACTGAGTTGCTATGTGAAGATTCAGAGCTGTTGTGAGCTGTGCCATATACATGTATGATGTTTATGATAGCAGAGTTCCTATTTCCTGTAGTATGCTCCGTATGTGTCCTGTCTGGTGAATGGAATCTACTGGCCGCCGAACGCACCACGTCTCCTGACCTTCTCCGACCTTCAGCACCTGCTCAGTCCAGACATGGCGCCCAAACACGTACCGGAGGGTCCGGGCATGCCCAGACTGCCTCACCGGCTGGTGGCAGTGTGCGACATCTCAGCCGATCCCGGCGGTTCACTGGAGTTCATGACGGAGTGCACCAGTATCGATGTCCCCTTCATTCTGTACGACGCTGAACATCACATCCTCAGACCAAGGACATCAAGGTATGCATTCTCGCATACAGTACCAGTCATTTACAATACATGAGTGTATATTTGTTATTGACCAGATCTAGCATTCCCACAGATACCAGTCGATGTTATGCTATCGTGCAAGTCTAAAGCAGCCCTGAAGAATACAGATATGGTGTCTCTCTCTGTGATTTTACTTTGGTAATTAGACCAGGGGTGCCTACAGAATTCATACAATTTTTTGCAGAATACATACAATCCATAACTAAGAAACATATGAATTTGACAGAATTCATACAATCTACTACAAAGAAACGTACAATGATAATGCTTAATAATTTTTTGGGCATGGCATCTGAGGCAAATTCAAGATGGTGGACTCAGGACTTTTGTTTCTTCCTACAATATCATTTGCTGTAAAGAACTTATCCCATCCTGCTAAATGCCAATTTGAAAATATGATGGCAATGTTAGTCTACAAAACTGTGTTTCTTAATCATGGACTGTATAGATTCCGTAAAATCTGTTTATATTTCTTTTAGAAAATTGTTTTAATTCCATAAACTTCTGGCAGCCGTGTATAGACCAAGTCCAGTAATTTTCTACTCTGTGCAACCTACACGCTCATGATACATGTACATTGTACTCTCAACCAAATTATGGTCACAGCACTTTCTTCAGCTGCTACTTGTAAGTGTACGTATTAATAACAAGGCATTGCTGCTATGTTATAAACCATTGCTTGCAACTTACATCATTAGCTTTTTGATAACACAGATCTGTTTTTGGCTGCAGTGTGTTTTTTTGGTTGTTTGCCCTTCTTTGCTATTGGTAATTTGCTTTTAGTTTTACCTAAATGTTTTGGGTTTTTTTGTCCATTAAACCATATTCTTCTACCAGCAGTAATGTTTCTGGATTTCTATCATTAATTTCTTTGATGAGTGTATTATTTTTTTCGCCTTTCATTCAACAATTTTTTTTCCAAATTGACTTTTAGGATGATAACCACTCAAATTTGAAATCATATTGTATTCTCATTGGTATGTTTCAAGAGAAACTGTTCAGGAACATACATGTGAAAGTTAAAAAAGGACAAAGTAAGCAAAATTAGGCCACAAAAGAGGAGAAAACAATAACAGAATAAGAGTATTGGTTGGATGTTACTTGCTGATGATTCCCTGTTAAATTTTTTCCTTCAAAATAAGTTCAGTCATTCATTTTGCATAGACGAAAAATGATTTTCATGCAGCAGTGAAACATGAATCTAAACAGAAATATCATCTACTGTTATTTCATTCTGCACACTTTTTCACCAGTACACAGTTTCTTTAAACTGTTGTGTTTATTTTGTTGCCATGTAGTCAAAGCGGAAAGTCTTACCAGAAAAGTCTTACTGTTTGTGTGCTGTTCCTCTCCCGTAGTCTGATCACGCCCTACGGTAGACCAGCCACACTGGCTGACCAGGACTCCAGCGAGTACATGAGCCGCAGGCAAGCACCTTAGCTTTATCATAGCCTCCTTTAATTTGCAGCCTATTAGGAGCGCCAGCATTAGTTTTTTTTTTGAGTCCAGATTTACCACATGTTGGAGCCAGGATCTTTTGATGGGGAGGTTGTACATGTACATGACTATTTGCTGCCCGAGAAGGCCTGCTATCAGTTGACCGCTACAAAGTTTTCAGACACCAGTATCACCATTTGGCACCTTTCTGTAATAAACACCACTAGTGCACTTTGAGCAGTGACCCATTACTTTCTAACAGTAACCGGGGTCACATAGCTCTCATCATAGCTTCCCAAACCATGAAGCATACCAAGGAGGTTTCTCTTTGTACAGTCAAATGGACTAATAGAGGGTTGCAAATACAATCTCCTCAGCATTAGAACCTAGCTGATATGTGGAAATTCAAAATTGTGAATCAGCACTCCCCCGAAAATAAACACCGGTGCTCCTAAAAGGCTGCGAAGGCTTTATTGCCTTTTTCTGCAGCTGTACTGTGTGTCTCACTGTCACCCCTAGATTTAATATCAGGGCTTTCTGCAGCATCTGTATCCTGATACCATCCCCATTACATTATAGCTTCCAAGTCTGTTTTGTCTTCTCTGCAAATGATACTCGGCAGCTATGATGTGGATGGAAACCTTGCTATAGCGTGTGTCCTTCTGCCACTGAATTTTGCTGCTGAGGACTGACAAGATTTCAACTGTTTTGTCATTTTTGAGGCACCAACAAAGAAATTATGACATTTTCGTCAGGTCGTTTAACAGTACCACATTTTTAGATGTTTTCAAAATCTAGATGAAACCATTGAAACTTTGCAGGAAATAACACTTGTAGTTTTTCTGGGGATCTTATGAGACCCCCTTGGATTCTCTGGCTAAAGATAACCCTGTTCAGGGCCCAAATTGGACCTATGGGGACACCCCAGTTTATCTCAAACACATTGGGCATTGTTACAACATTGTTTGGGCTGAAAAAGTTCGACTTGAAGAAAGTCACTATATTTTATATCTAGGGGTGTTCAGAGTCCCGCTATTCATCGTGCTACTGTCTCTTTACATGTACATGTCCATCTGATTACTACCGTTTGATCCCATACAGGGCTCTAGCCAGCGCCAGTTTGCTGCGTATTACGGAAAAAATTCAAAACCAATCCGTAGACCTTGACGGACAAAAATCTTGAGTAAAGATATAGACAGCACAGACCAATGACATGCAAGTCTTGCAGTTCACGAGATGTGACCTGAAGCGCGAATCCGCAAGGTTTAATCGGAAATTGATATTTGTTGCAACTATGTAAGGGACTGTTTGAAGGCATTTGCATCAGTTAGCAATATGTAAGCGATTTTTGGCTCTACTAGTGTTACCAGAGAAAATGGCAGGGAAAAACATGGAAAGAAAACATTGGACGTCTTTCGGGCATTCTGTGTAAAGTAGGGTGTCCTATTTTCCTATTCCCTATTATATTTTAGTACAGGGCGCAAACGGGACCGGTGTTGAAAATGTTTTATTTCTGCCGACTTACATTTCCATGTATATTTGTCGTAGGCAAATACATGTAAATAATAAAGTTTTGTGGTGCTAAATTTCATTTCTTTGATGATTGTATACAACGAAGGTCCACGTAATTTTTCACCAAAAGAGATGGCATTACTAAGCTTTGTTTACCAGCAAGACTTACCCCTCCAAATTCTGGAGATAGCGTTTCAGAGGGTCAAGATTTCAAAATTTTCCGGGGAGCATACCCTCGGACCCCCCTAGGATTCCGGGGGATTTGGCGCCTTCGGCGCTCGACATGTTATGTTTATACAAAAATTTAGGCTTACTGCAAAAAAATTAAGGCTGGCTAGAGCCCTGATCCCATATTATACAACAACTTTAATGCAAGAATTAACTCTGCAGCAATTTTGATTGACAATTTATCATAAACTGTTACAGTAACCTTGTTTCGGGTACAAAATTATTGAGTAACAAATACAAAGTTAATATTGACTATAGACTTATCCTGACTAGTGGTGCGGATCGAAACCCACGTTCCAGTTCCGGTCCGGACTCGAGTCCAGAGGTTTCGGTTCAGGTCCGGACTTGTAAGGTCCGGTCCGGCACCAAACATTGCCGTCACATTATGTGACTGATGCTGTTACCATTGTTAATCCCCCTAAATTCTCTAAACTAGGGAAAGATTCACACAAAAACACGTCTGCAGTCAGAACAACGTGTATATTCAGAACAAAAGTACTAGTATGCTCTCTAATCAGCGTTGTGACCTACATGTCGGGTTGTTTCTGGTGGCGTCTCAAGAGCCTTGCAATATATTTTGACGCCCCCGGCACACCGGATCATTTTTCTCACATACTGCCGGCATTGTGTTTACCTGACCTGTACCCTGTGACACGCAATGTTCCCGGGTTGCAGGCAAAGGCCGCAAAACAAAGCTTCTTCTCTCTATCTCAGGTCAAACATGGCCGCCACTGGGCCCATTGGGGAAGTCCCCCAACGCATGACATGGCTAAGCCAATCACATCGCTAGGTTCCCTTGACGTCACCCAGATCTCGCGAGGAGTTGTGAGACTTCCTGATTTCGGCAATAGCGGCCATAGCGGCCATATCAGAAGCCAACAACAAATGTTTGCGTCTTTTCCATCGCAAACTTCGTGATTTATGGAAGGTTTTAGAGAGTTAAGGATCAAACAGAGGATGTACATATGTACATAAGTGCTAATTATTTTGACAAGTCCAAAAACCGGTTCTCAGCGTTTCGTTTTTTTTGGACTCGGACCGAAACGTTTTACAAGTCCGGAACCGGTCCGGCCGGACCGATCCGCACCACTAATCCTGACTGTCCCTCTCAATTAGCACTTTGACCAATGATAAGCATGGCAATAATATTGGTTTGACTAATGGGAGAGTGACAGCATATTGGTTGAATATTTGCATTTCTATGTTTTTGTTTCGCATTTTTACGTTTTGAGCGAAGTGGGCTTTGGGATCAGTCCATTTGTGGGTGGGGGGTCATTGTCAGAAATCAAATTTTGATCCTCCATGCATGTGTGAACTAAATGAGACATGACCCTTCAATCCCACTATATCAACGATATTATTCCGTTTATATTTTCAAGGAAATTGAAGCTAATGTGCACACTTCATTTTTTAGATTGCCTTTTTTCGACAGTTGAACTTATGTGTACTATATTATTGTATTAAAAACAAATATCCATTCATAATTGACAATGAAAAAACTTTCTTGGTTCAGGCCTTGTATCACTTAGTTTAGGCATTTTAGATCGTTACAGTGACCAGAATAACAATTGATGTGCATTTCTGCCCTGATGAAGGTTAAGAACTAACAGAGGAGGTCCGCCGACCTGGTAGGACCCACTCTAGTTTATTCTATTATCTGTCGTGGTGCATTTTGCCTGTGAAAAATGTTAGATTTTGATGAGGTTTAGACCAGATTGATGCGTGACCTCTGTAGCATGTACCTTATCAAAAATAGAGTATTCAGGACTTGTTGCTATTATGGCTTCAAGAAAGTTGATTTTGAAACAACTTATTAGAGAAACTGTCTGTAAGGATCAAACAATGGTCACCATTACTTTGACACATGTACATGTAGGTCATATTGTTGGTTGCTTGTGCTTATAACTGCATGCTGAGGGAAAATACCGTTAGACTTAGAGTTTCTTGCCAATGGGTTTTTTTAACAGAACTGCCAATAATTATAAGGCCACACTAAGTTGATTTCTTAGTCCTTGGATTTGCCTGGTACTAGTGGTTGTGTTTCAGTTCAAGTTCACATCTACCATCCAGAATTTTAGAATGCATTATGACAAGATATCGTGCTACCAACAGTTGAAGATACATGTAGTCCTTGTCTTGTTTATTACCTCTGTATGCAAAGGTTTTGTTTTCAGTGTGTCTCTTTGTGTGTTTCCTTGTTGTATGTCCGGAGTAATTTGAATACAGTTGAGTGGCAAGAAGTGAAGGGGAAAATAGTGTTACAGTTAGCTTTAGCTTTTAGACTTACAGGTAGTGAAGATGCGATTTGTAATCAAAAGGGTCCTCCACAGGCTGGTTTCTTCATGCTAGGCAGGGACACTGATAGGAAGTTAGGTCAAGAGGTTCCAGAAAGGTCTTGAGAGGTTTCATTTCCTGTCTTAATATTATTTCCTGCTATATGTGCAGGTCTTTTGCCTTATGAGAGCCAGTGGGGAAAATGTATTTAGACAGAATCAGTGAGAAAATGCACCACCCTATGTTATTATTGGTATGGTCCGATAACCCATAACGTCACAGGGTCGCCCTCGTGGCTCTGTTCTGCCATAATTGTAGTTCCACTGAGGTGTTGTATTAAAGTCCGCTTGCTCATTAATCGCGCTCGTCGCCTACGCATTATACAAATGACGTGGTGGCACCCGCTGGGATCCAAGAACCCACAGAGCACCAACAAGATTGGATACTACACAACCCTGTGAATGTATGACGTTAGAAAGACTGACCGAAGAATGGCAACATTAGCGATGGAACGCAGACAGAACACAACATCCGGGAACTGGCGTTCCAACCACCCTAGTTCCAACCAACACCGGGTTCCCCAAGATCTTACCCGAAGAACCAAGAAACAAAAGAGTGACAAGAAGATCTGCTCGGGAAGAGACTCGGGAGCTATAATATTTGCAGAGAGGAGACTCAGGAGCTATGATCATGATATTTGCGGAGCATCCGCTTTTGATGGGGAGCGCTGATGTTCTTTCATCACCTGTGGTCTGTTGACATCTGCTGTTGAAGCTTGGGATTCTCCATTCACCTGTGGTGTGTCAGCTTCTGCTGGGGATGACAGGTGCTCTTCCTTCACCTGTGGTGTGTCAGCCTCTGCTGGTGATGACAGGTGCTCTTCCTTTACCTGTGGTGTCTCAGCCTCTGCTGGTGTTGACAGGTGCTCTTCCTTTACCTGTGGTGTCTCAGCTTCTGCTGGTAATGACAGGTGCTCTTCCTTCACCTGTGGTGTCTCAGCTTCTGCTGATGATAGCAAGCCTTGGCAGTTCTTGTTGTCTTGTGGCAAGGGATCCACGAGAGGTTTGGGTTGGAGATCCAGGGTGTACACAGGTGATGTTGTGTTTGTTTGTTGTTCAGTCACAGGAGGGTTAGTCACAGCTAGAACTACAGGAGTGGTATGGGACAGGTGCATGCTAGGTTGTGTTGCATATGATTTTTGCTGTACGAGATGCTATGTATGCGTGGCTGGGATTGTGTGGTAGATGTATCAGATGTATAATCAGAGATGGATCCATCATGCAGGAAGGTGAATTTGATTGCATCAAAGTGAAGACTCTGAGGTACTTTCTTCCTGTAGAACGTGGTGGTACACTCACCTATGGTGGAGATTTGCCGTCCATCTGCTTGGATTGGAGTGACATGAACTTGCTGGGAGTAATGTACAGCCCAAAGCGCCACGCTTGGTCAGCCCAAATCATGCACGATTCTGCCCCCGAAACCAGGAGTATCTTGACCGCCTCTCCCTTGTGGAAGGCTTCAAGGTTTGGTGAAGCACATGCTCTCACACCGGATTCCTGAGGGGGAGGGGGCACTCTTGGCAGCACACCCTCGTGCATACAAAACTTTGCCTGTCCTCGCGAGGCAAGTACAAACAAGCACTCAGAAGATGGTCGAACACTTGTCGCCCTGCTTGTTGACAAATCATTTTGCGGAGAGGAGACTCAGGAGCTATAATATTTGCAGAGAGGAGACTCAGGAGCTATAATATTTGCGGAGAGGAGACTCCGAAGCTATAATTGGTTTGGATTCCAGGCTACTCCTTTATAACAAAGTAAAGAGAGCAAATTCAGGAGAGCTTTTCTATCAACTACTTCGCTACGAAACAACTATGTTGAGAAGAAAATTTGTGATCAAAATTTGGGAAATTTCTTTTTCCTGCAAAACAAAGGGTAATGAAGTAAATAAGAGGGGGGTGCTCTTGGCGGCACACCCTTGTGCGTACAAAACTTTGCCTGTCCTCGCGAGGCATGTACAACAAGTGCTCAGGAAATGGTCGAACACTTGTCGCCTTGCTTGTTGACAAATCTATTTGCGGAGAGGAGACTTGGGAGCTATAATTGGTTTGGATTCCAGGCTAATTAAGGAGCCCAGATTACGCAAAGATTAGTGATTTCAAATCCAACATGCATATTTAGTCGTTAGCACACTTATTTCTTTACAAAGAATAACAAGGAGGAACAAATTGAAAGTATAATATGATAAATGCAGAACTGTACTTCATTTTCATTACGAAAGATTGTTATCTTTGAACATACATGTATATTAGTAGCAAGGTTAACAGTATTGTACATTTTGTATTTCACTTTTTTCAATAGATGTAAAGTGAGGATTAGTTATTTTAGAATCTATATGTTAACCACAGTTCACAAAGAGAAATGAGGAAGAACACTAGTTACATTATTATAGAACCATTTAATAACTTGTTACTAGTACTACTGGCTACCTATATATAGGAACTATATCCAGAAGGCATTGTTATTCTAGTTACAATTCTACAATGTGTTCCTTTGTTACTCAAGATACTCTAGTTTTATATAGGAAAAGGAAGGGTACAATGAAACTTAGAAGGACAGAGAGAGAGAGAAGGAAAGAAGGAGAATTTCAAAAGAGCTCACGCCACCTTATCTTATTATTGATATGGTTCGATAACCCTTGATATCACAGGGTCGCCCTCGTGGCTCTGTTCTGCCATTGTAGTTGCACTGAGGTGTTGTATTAAAGTCCGCTTGCTCATTAATCGGGCTCGTTGTGTCTTTGAGTTGTCGCATACGCGTTATACAAATGATGATGACTAAAACAAGAAATTCATGAAAACTGTAAATAATTCACCGAGGTTTGAGATCTTTGATTTCTAATGTTTCAGTTTCCATTGAGCAATGTATACATATGAATATTTTTAGTTGAAAATGCATGATAACCTAGCTATTGGTAGACCTTTGGCATACCACAGGTTGCCTGTTCCTGTTCTCATTTTTTTAAACATTGATTTGCTGCAAAACTCTGAAATCAATAGTGGCATTCCATATATAAGACCTCTTAATCATTTTCAAACCATAGTTTCTAGAAGCATTTTAACTTTTCTGACCTCACTCTTAGGAAGTTAAGGAGGAACTAAATTTTAAGATACTGTATTTTTTCACATTTAATCTTATTTCTTATTAATAATTTCCAAGATTTCTTTGCTTTTTGGCAGTGTCATTCTGGGGTGACGTTAGCATTTATATTGATGATAAACCTAGTCTTAATAAAAACAATTTAATGATTAATGTTATACTTAGTGATCACACTTTACCTTCCCTCAACAAAATGTTTCATATTGTTTAAAACACAAGTTATAGATAAGCAAGGTAAATCGAGCTGTTGCATAATCTTCAGGTCAGTTCAATCCAGACTTGAATCTCATAGAAAATTGAATAGATGGTCAAATTGATGGACTGAGAAAAGAATTTATTTCGTGTATTCACAGCCTACTGTCACCATTCAAGTTTAAACCCTATATCTGGTGTGTTTCAGTTCCTAATATTAGCTTCATTGTAAAGAAGTTGATTTCAGAAGTTGAAAAGTTACATAATTGTATCAATTTGTTCTTGAGGACCTTACATGTATATGTTGGGTTGGGTTGTGTCACAGTGGAAAACTACATAAACTTGCATGTATATATTTTGTTTCCTTTTTATTAGATATTTCACAAGATGTAACGTTATGTGTAATGCAGATATTCCAAACAAACTGAAGTAACAAAATATGATACAAAGTTAGGTACGATAATGATAAAAAAGTTACACAGCAAAATAATGTACTTCAAGATCATACAACAATAACTTGTCCACTGTGAAATGTTTTTATGTATGTTGTGTATAGTGAAGGTGGTATATGTCGATGTACTGGTTAGACATCCAGGTGGAAAGATAGGCAAGGCAGTAACTACTCAGGCAACTGGATAAAATTTGAAAATGGTCTGACGTTTCAGACAGCACCAGCTGTCTTTTGTCAGTGACTATAAATATATAAGTGACAAAATTGAAGGGCACCAGTTTGTCCCTTGAGTCATGAAATGTCTGATTGTTTCTAATTTTTTTTCCATTTGCCTGAGTAACTGTTACCTTGCATGAAGGAGGTGTAATTCTTACTTCTTACCTCCACCTCTTGTTGCAGTTTTGCTGGTGACGGTGTCCTGGTGTGTTCCATAGACAACTTCCCTGCCCAGCTCCCTCGGGAGGCGACAGACTATTTTGGAAACCTCCTTATTCCATACCTCTGGCAGATGGTAAGCATATGTTGAATGACATGCAAACTTCATTCTTCAAATCTTTGCATATGAATCGTATACATATTGAATAATAAGACCGTGCAAGGTCAGAATAAGTTGATGTAAAGTCAAGGTGATGGTAAAATCAAGGGTAGTTGGGACCAAGGACATTCCTTGTTGGGACCAATTTACACAAATTTTCCCCTAAAAGCTCCTGTTCATCTTTCAGGCACAGACTAGTTGAATGTGTCTTCTTCATTTCTTTATCTTATTCCTTGCTTTGATTGAGTGTCAATAGGTTATCAAGTTACATTATGTTACAATGTTTGTCTATTTCATCCTCCAGCTGAAGTCCAGGGCTGACGTTCCATTTGAAGAACAAGAAAAGCTGTTTTCTCCCACCGTCAGTGGGGTAAGACATAGTCTCATTCTCTTTGCAAAGTCAGGAAGACAGAGAACATAATATGCATGTAACATTTGCCCTGCTACCTCTGGTAATAACCATTGCAAACTTAGCAGGTGGAAGGTTATTATATTTCATCCATACTACAGTATGGAATCCGATGTAATATATTGTCTTTACTCACGGTTCTTCTTCTCCTGTCAAATCTTCAAATCGATTCATATCTGTCATTTTTGGGCCAAATGACCTGAAATTTGGCACAAGTGAAGAGTGGGCAAATACCCCAGGACATTTTTTTTTCTTTTTTTTTTATATGGGGCATTAAAATGATTTTGTTTAGTTTTTTTGAGGGAGAGCCATTTTCAGACCAAAACTGTATATTTTGGCCTCCCATGCTCTCTAATTACATAAAAAACTAGAGTTCCACGACCTCATACCTTCGCCAAATGATTTTAACCTTTATGACTGACGTATTAGGACTGTTTCTCATCAATGATAAATCATACCAGTTGATTGTATTAAAATATAACATGTCCAAAGTATGAGCTTAACAAATGATGAGCTCAACTAAGAAGGTTATGCTAATATTTATCATCAATTATGCAAATGAGGCCCTTATTAGCATAATTTGATTTGACGATGTTCACATTCACATAACTTCCAGGTGCCACAAAAAAAGTACGAAAATGTATGAAATTGCCATCATTTACAAGTGTGGAATTATAGAAGTTACTCATTAAGTATGCAAATTAGCATATTTCATATCACATTTGCATATTTCTATCTATCAACATTCCTCTCTTCCTCAGTTACAATTTGAATAGTCATATCATGGAACAAAGCGGATTTTTAAAGTTTCCTCATTAATTATGCAAATTATGATCTGTTTTGCATAATTATCGTCCAATCATACTAAGCATCACACAAGCTATCTACATACCAAAAATCATGACCATCCATAAAGGCCATCTTGTTATAGTATTTTCTCATTAATTATGCAAATGAGGTCTTCATTTGCATAGTTCATATCAATTGATATTTCTCTCTTCCTGAGTTACATATGTCACATGTTTCAGAGTCCTATGATGGAATTTGGCGGATGTATAAACTTTCCTCATTAATTATGCAAATTTGATACTGATTTGCATAAAAAGTATCTAATCTTGTACATCATCACTCAAGCTATCTACTTACCAAAAATCATTACCATCCATCAAGCCCTTCTTGAGTTATTCCCTTTCAAAGTCAGACGCAAAACCTGCTCCTGCAGTTCCAAAAAACCGCTAGGGGGCCCAAACCCATACCACTTACTCTCTGTCCAAAGATCTATCTACCACTCAAAAATCAGTTCCATAGCATGTCCAGAACACGAGATATCAAAACAGGAAGTTCCGCTGCAGTACCGTAAGAAGCCGCTAGGTGGCCCAGAATCTGATCGTTTTTAGGTCTCATCATAAGCTACCAACATACCAAATACCAAGACAATCCATCATTTTGGGTGGGTTTGTGTGTAGTGGAGAATGCCTTGATCATCAAGGCATTCTCCACTACACACAAACCCACCCACAAACGCTACCCTCTGCATAACCTTCTCAGCGAAGGTAATAAAATAGCTGCCGTGAATTTATGCAAATGAGGGTGCCCTGCATGTGAATAACATGCTGACACTAAAATGAACTCTAGCGATTTTAATGAGTCTGCAGGCTTTTTGATGCCTCCAGTGTTAATACTACCAATTTGCGGAAATTCTTCCACAGAGGGTTGTAGTTGTTAACATTCTGAGCTTTGCATGATACTTGATTGGTCCATTCGCCGCTGGAAGAGTCCGTTCTTGTATGCAGGGAACATTAATTTTGTTAAAATTCAATTCTGGACTTGGGTGATTATGAAAAAGTCAATTTTTTGTGGATGTGGGGAGGGAAATGGATGAAATATGTTGTATTTGTTCTCGCAAATATTGCCTTTCTAGTTATTCTTGCATTATGTTCATGCAACTTTATGTTTTCATCCCTGCCTGGTACAACCATAATAACTCTGACGGACATTGACAACTCGACAACATGTACATTTGTATCTTAGCTTGATATCAAGTTGAACCCATCTTCATTTTGCAGCTTTTTTGTGTGATTTACGGTATAGGATTATTAGAGAGGGGAAGATACGAAAATTGGTGATGTGTATGCAGATTTGATCCATATAACTGGTTCAGCATGGTCTTAGTTTGCTACCGACCCATCTCCTTTTACTTTGTGTGGCTGCTATACTGTATTTCAAATCTTGCAGCAGGGCACAACTTCTAAACTTCACTTACATGTACAAAATGTACAATCAGTCATGTCTTTTTATTGTTTCTCTACAGGCTGTGATTGCATCAAACGGCAGACTAACTCCAAGATTTGAGTACATCTCCGAGCTGCGAGCGCAGAAACAGAAAAAGCAGTAAGCATCTTTGACAGTCACTGCCTTTGTTTATCCATAATGCTTGTGGAAACATAAAATCACGTGTTTTTTTTAAAGGAAGACCATCTCATCTCATCTATCCCATGTGGCCATGATACATGTACAAAATGTATCTATTTGACCATTGGGGTACCACAGAAGATCTGGCAACCAGTTTTCTCCATGCCAGTCAATATTCTGATATCATCCTCCCATCATCTCTGTTGCCTTATATGATAGAAACTCCTCTTTCTTCCTCCCTGGACGGCTCCTTGCATGATAGTTTTCGCTAGTCCTGATGACTTTGAAAACGTGGCCGTACCACTTCAGTTTTCTTTTCTTTACTGTGGATTTGAGGTTTTTGTATGGACTCAGATCTTATAATGCTTAAAGAATATCATCAACCATTAAATCGATATCTTTTGATTATTAATCCGTGTGTAAAATCTGTCAGGCTACATGGTACTTTCCCCTAAAGAACAGTCAGCAGTTTTTACAGTCAGCTTGACTTGATCATTATTTTAAAACTTTCCTAGGCCTTGTAAAATTCTCCTAGTATTAAGCTTTGAGAATTAGTCAAGAAATTTTTCAACATTTGTGCATAATTTACTAATCTTTCCTATCTAGACATTAATGACTCTTTTTTTTTCTTGTTTTGTTTTTTGTTTCAGAGCAAAAGCCTGAAGACGTCCAAATGCTGCATACTTTCTGTCAGGTCCAGAGATGTTAGTTGTCTGAAGGCTTCAGATGAGATACTGAGAGCAATGCAACTTTTATTGAATTTTATTGATTTTAGTGGCGACATTTAAAAGAGTACTATCCTTTGTAGAAAAAATACTTCTGTATACACAATGGTAACTGTCTATTAGGAAAGCAAACAATGGTACTGTCTTTCTGTCAGAGATGCTATTTTTCTCAATGAGACTGTGAAGGAAATTGAGTTGGGATCACCTACGAAGCATGAATGTGAACAGTATTATAAGATTTAGCCTGCTATAGACTGACGACAGTATATTGTCCTGTGACTTTCATTGTGAGCGACGGTTGCAGTAAGACGGTCAGGAAGCATGTTGGGACATCTGTGGCGCAGGATACCCTCATGGTGCATGCATGATCCACTGTGACCTCTTGCGCACAATTCAAAATGGTGGAGAACTGCTTCTTTTTTGTCATGCAGCTGACTGTATTTTTTCTGTTTTCAACATGTGGTGCCATACAGATGAGATACCAAGTACAGGTACTCAACACGCTCAACAAGAAAGGAGATTGTACAGAGTTTGGAAACTATTAGACTATAGCACAAGCAAAGGGCATACCAGAGAAGTAGTCACTGGTGGCAGGACATCACGAACAACTTTCAATGGTATAAGCAGTTTTCTTTGACAGGAATACAGTTCTATTGTTGATTGCATGTATGTTTATAAAGAATAGAAATCACAGGAGCTTTCCTTTCCGGACAGGAAACAGCCAAGTGCAGGCAACATATCACCTACTTCGTTTGCGGGCGATGGTTCGTTTTTGACACATGTACACATGGAATAATGACTGGCCCCAAGGCTGAAGAGTCCCATAACCAGGTCCTAGGCGATCACATGATGATTTAAAAAAAAAGTCACACATCTATTTTGATCCTCTTTAGACAGCCTAAAAATACATCACTGGAAACGTCGCAGACAACAACAGTCACACGACTATGTAACTGTCGTCAGACTAAAGCAGGCCTTAGTCAGATCTACAGTGTAAATTAAAGTAAAAGGCTACACTGGAATACAGTATACTACGAGGGTCTTACATGCCCTCTTTATCTTTATCTTTACTAGACTGATGTATTTGATACAACTATAGAAGCCAATTTTGTATCCTCTTTGATTTTGAAGAGTTTGATTTTTCCCTTTATTAGAAAGAAACTAATTAAAGAGAGAAATATGTATACCCCTGTAGCTTGATCAAATGGACTAGCCCATAGTGTCTATATTTAAATTCTAGAACATAGTAATAGTGGTATTCGATGTACAATACAAATCTTAAAATGACATTGTTATCAGTCAATATTAGCTACTACAAACCATTTTTGTAATACCAGCTCAAACAAAACTCTATCTTTACCACCTTGTCCATCGGATCCCACCAAGAAGAAGAGAATCATTGTTCAATCTTCAGAATGTTTTGATATGCCATTTAAGTGTTAAAAAAGCTCACTTGGGCTGGCTCAAAGCTTAAAAGTTACTGTAGAATATTTTACTTGAATGCAGCAATAATGTTAGGTTTTCATATAACGTTACAAGAAGATTTCTTGCTGTATAAGACACATAACCTGACAGCTTTGTCAGACCTGTTCATTTGTCCATAGGATTCAAAGGCAATCATACATTTCACCCCAGTGTAACCTTGAACCCATTTGAAAGTTCCTTAGACGTCTGAAAAGAAATGTTGTGTTACCTGCTGAAAAACATGCCAACTCTAGCCTTTTTTTGGTTGGCCGCTGGCAAGGGACATAAAAATTTCGTTCTGACATCAGAGTAATGGAATTCAAAACAGACTTTCTGAATTTCACACTATTCAGTAAAAGGATGAGGGTTAGGGAGAGTCGCAAAGCCTGACGGGGGTGTTGCGGAAAAGGCTGGGCTATCTACCTGGCCTGGCTAGCTGGCCTGTCCACCACGTTAGGCTACTTGGATCCCCCCATTCATATCCCCACAAATGGTCAGACACTTTCTCAGTTGCTTTAACGTATAAAAGGAACTACATGTAGGAAAATTACAATAACATCACTTGAAGCTGACTTGATAAACAGTTTATTCCATATTAAACTTCACAAAACTGAATAAAACTTAATATAGCACTTTAACTCAACTGATGAATAGTAACGGGGGGGGAACCATAGTCCCGAAAGGCCCATAGTCCGGTTAGGTTTTAGAAAATTTATCATTGTTGCGGAGATATGCATGGGTAACTGCACATGATAAGTACACCTAGTTATGGACTAAACATTCATGTAAGCCACCACAAAGTTGGACTATATATATATATATGTGCGTTGAAGTTGGTAAGCCTCAACGGATAAAGATTTTAGAAATTGCAGTCGAATTGAAGTCGGACGCCTTCCGTACAGGTTGACGAACATGCCCTTCGGAACGTTTTAATTGTTCATCGTAGAATACAACTTGTAAAAAGATACCACCACATATAGGAAGGATATTCATTAGTCTTCCTCCAAAAACAAACTTCTTTGCCTTTAAAGTTGGATAATCGGAGTTAAAATGACGCCGCAGTGCTCATCCTGTTGCTCCACCATCTTTACCGATCACGTATGTAGGCAGCCAAAAGAGGTGCCCAACACAACAAAATCATCAATCAAGACCATAGCATACCAAGTTCTGTTGCAGTACCAAGGTCACATTCCAGGGTACTTACTGACATACCAAATATCATCACAATCTCATCCAGAGGTTATGCTGACTACAAAAATCCGGAAATACAAACACACAGACAGACTCACACACACGCAGACCCCAAGCATTATCTTCATTTTTGGAGATTAACGAAAAGAAAAAAAGTATAGATCTATTTGTGAATAGGAGTTGTGGCCAATTTTTTTCCAACTGGAAAAAACAGGAGAGGCGATTCCGAGAAGAGAATGGACAGTTGGACACCGGTTGAAATAGACAAATCGTAGAATGGAACTCGTTGTCATCAAGTACTGTAGGAGCTTCCTCACTAAGTAGCTTTAAAGAATGGTTGCAGTCAGATATGCAAAGACTAGGTGTAACAGACCGTTCGGTGTAATATGACCAGCTGCTGCCGCGCCGCGTGCCTGAGAAGCTGGTGTGTTACGCCTAATGGCGGTTATACCGGCTATATAGATACAGATACAGAAATGTTGAGCCCATCTTTCTGCTCATTTGTAAGCATCTTGCCTTGTTATCTTCGCCGAGAAGATTATGTTTTCGGTTGTAGGGTGGGTCTGTATGTATGTCAAGAGCATAACTTGAGAAACCTTTGATAAATCTTCATAATTTTTGGTAGGTTTGTAGTGGTTGTGCAAAGGAAGGTCAAGTTCAAAAATCATTTACCTGGCGTTTTTCAACAGTACTGCAGCGGAATTTGCATGTTTGTGTGTCGGCAGAAAAAGCGACGGAAACGTAAATGGATCGTAGGTGTGTAGCGGTTGTGGGAACGGAGGTCAAGTTCGAAAATGGTTTACCTGGCGTTTTCCTGCCGTTGTGCAGCGAGCTGTGTATGTTTCTGTGTTTTTATGTCACCAAGATAACTCGAGAAGCTGTTGATGGTTCTGTATGATATTTAGTGCATGGGTAGGGTTTACAAAAAGGAAAGTCAAGTTCAATAATGGGCCTTCTAGCGGGTACCTAAGGTACTGTAGCGGAGCCTCAAAATTTTGGGGCATATTTTCTGAAAGTGCTATGGTCATGATTTTTGTGTGGTAGATAGGTCACGCCACAGGAAGTAACTTGTGTAAGTTTGGGACTCCTAGCGGCTTGTTTGGAACTGCAGTGGGTGTTTTTGTTTCGACCTTCGGACATAACTTGAGAAGGGGTCGACAGATCGTCGTGATGTTTTGGTATGTAGAGAGCTCAGATGGTGCTTTTCATAATCAAAGAGTAATTATGCAAATCAGGAGCTTATTTACATAATTAGTAAGGAAAGTTTGTAAAACCACTGTATTTCATAATGGGACTCTCAAACGTGACAGTGTCACCGAAAATAGGTCATATAAAAAGAGGGACTTGAAAAGTAGGTCATATGAATACTTGGGACACTCACTACTCTCCCAGCAGAGGTTTTTTTATGTCATCAGTTTAGGCATTTTTGTCCAACACACGGTTGGTGACATAACGAAAAGGGGGCAAAACACCTCAAAACATTTCAAAAACCAGCCGGACCCACTCCTCTGCTTGGACTACACTGCACTAAAACTGCAACACTGCTAGGTACGGAAAAGTCACATGTACTATTTTAAAAAAAACGGATTGAAATTTGGAGTCAGTAGCCTCTCGGAAAATTTGCAGCTAAAAGTAGAGTTACGAACCTCCATTGGTAAACAGTAAAGGAAACATACATGTATGATGATCATAAATGACCCGATATGCAATTCTGTCGTTTGTGAAAAGTCCTGAATATTATCAATCTAGAGTTCAAACGGTCACAGTCTCGAGTTCAAGGTCAAAGAAGCCTGGAAAATTAAAACTTCTTTACGACCCTTCTGCGATTTCCCCATTCCCGAAAACACAAAAATTTGGCAATTTGACGGCCTCCTTTGTCATTTTTCTCGACACGGCCGGGTGTGGTACTCCAGATAAGGCTCTCATAGGGTATAATGTTCCAATTTGTAAAAATGTGAAAATATGCAATACATTTGGCCTTGAGACAGAGAAAACTTTCTCAAACTGATCCAGACGTATTCACATTCATTTTGAAGGACCTTGAAGAGTTTTCAAGACACGCGAGTTGACATAGAGGGCCATTTTCTAGACCCAGGAAAGAGCCTGTGTAACCCCCTCTGCCGCCTGTCGAAGCGCCTCCTATATTCATGAGCCAATAGACCTTTCTCACGAGGCGGACATGATAGAATGAAAACGAGGCCCTTGTGGCAGACATTAGACCGATCCTAACTGTCAATCACAATTAGCAGTTTAGCCAATGATTACCTGATAATTAGAGAATCGACCAATGATGAAGTGGCTGCAAGACCGACAAATATTTGCATTTCTATGTTTTTATTTTGCATTTGAGGAGGGCGGGGACTATGGCATTCGGTCAACGAAGCTCTAAATTTCTGCATCTTTTTCGTGCATTACATAAGTTATAATATTGATACTTGGATTAAAATCTAAGGAGATTTAGGAGGAAAGCTAAATTTGTACATTATTTTTGCTTCTTTGCCTCATTGGCCTCGTTTTCATTCTATCATGTCCGCCGCGTGAGAAAGGTGTATATTTCGTATTTCGTATTGACCCACGTACGAATTAAGAATGCCAGATACATAATACAAGTGGCAGAAGAAATGTAGGAGGTAGTGTGTCTGAAAACGTGTCCCTCTGGGCGACTCGGAAGTCGCGGCGTCTGGAACCGCCACACGACCTTTATGACTGACGTATTAAGAGTGTTTCTCATCAATTATAGATCATACCAGTTGATTGTCTTCTCCACCCAAATAACAGGTTGTCCAAAGTATGAGCTTATGAGCAAAGAAGGTTATGCTCACATTTATCATCAATTATGCAAATTAGGTCTTTATTACCATAATTTGATTCAACGATGTTGACATTCACTTAACTTCCAAATGCCACAAGTATGAAATTGCCGTCATTTACCAGTATCGTATAATAGTTGTCTCATTGATTATGCAAATTAGGTCTTCATTTGCATATTTTCTATCTATCAACATTCCTCTCCTTCTCAGTTACAAATGTCACATCTTAATAGTCACATCATGGATCACAGCGAGTTTTTAGAATCTCCTCATTGATTATGCAAATTAGAATCTGATTTGCATAATTGTCGTCTAATCACACAAAGCATCACGTAAGCTATATGCATACCAAAAATCATGACCATCCATCAAGCCCATCTTGAGTTAAAGTATTTTCTCATTAATTATGCAAATGAGGTCTTCATTTGCATAGTTGATATCTAACTCTCTTCCCCAGTTACATGTGTCACATGTTTAAGAGTCCTATCCTGGAATTTGGCGGATGTACAAACTTTCCTCATCAATTACGCAGATTAGATGCTGATTTGCATAAGAAGTATTTAATCATGTACATCATCACTCAAGCCATCTACTTACTAAAAATCATGGCCATTCATCATGCCCCTCTTGAGTTATTCCCTTTCAAAGTCTGAAGCAAAACCTGCTCCTGCAGTTCCAAAAGCCGCCAGGGGGCCCAAACCTATAGCACTTACTCTCTGTCCAAAGAGCTATCTACCACTCAAAAATCAGTTCCATAGCATGTCCAGAACACGAGATATCCAAACAGGAAATTCCACTGCAGTACCGTGCAGTACCGCTAGGGTACCCAAAATCTAATCATTTCCAGGTCTCATCAAGATCTACCCACCTACCAGATATCAAGACAATCCATCCAGGCCTTCTCCAGTTATTCTGCTTCTTTACAAGCACACACATGCACACACATACAAACGCTACCCTCGGCATAACCTTCTCGGCGAAGACTGTTCAAAGCACACGCTGGCATAGAAAGAGTCTAAGTGCGAGAGTGGAGCTCATGTAATATCCGCCGAAGCGCCTCCTATATTCATGTTCACATTCATGTTCATGTCTAGTCCGTAGTTAGTAACTTTAGGATATGCGTGGACATCATTCGTTTCCCTGGGGAACTTTGGCCGTTAGATAAACTATTCATCCTCTCATATGGGGTTAGGGATGGTCAGAGAAGCCCGGCCGTCTCTCAGAAAATATCACGATCTTTCATCTCAATATCTGCTTGGAGACCTTATCCTATAGTCCTATTTTTATGACAACTTTGGATGTTTCTCAACTATTCATCAGCTTACACGTACCACGGTATAACATACATTTTCTCGACAGTACAGTTACATGTACATGCATCGTAATCAAAACACTTTACAGCATTTTGAAAGGAAATTGGATTTATCGATCGATACACAGACATAAACACCGCTCCATTTGTTCAATGTCTTCTTGTTCCCTAAATTGCGATATATATTTTGATCTGGTATCCCTTTAGAAAGTAACAATTTACAGGAAATATAGACTTGACCACTTCTATTGGTGAAATGCAAGGGAAACCTATTGTTTATGACCTAATATCCAATTGCAATTTTGCCGAAATGTTTAAAATATCGCAATATCTGGTTTTACATAGCTGCAATTTCAAGTTCAATATGAAATAAGCCTTAAAACTTCAAACCTCTTTGCGAGTCTTTCGCGATTTCCCCATTAATTCCCGAAAGGACGGAAATTTGGCAATTTAACGGTCTTCTTTGTCACTGGATACGACAGGAAGCGGTACTGTAGGTAAGATGCCAAAATATTCAAGGCATTAGACTTAAAGCCAATAAAAACTTGACCAAACAGGCCTGGAAGCCTTTGCATACATCTAGAATGACCTTCAAGACGTTTCAGAACACACACTTGCATAGAAAGGGCCGATTTTAAGTGCTTGTGTTATCTGTTGAAGCACCTCCTATATTCATCTAGTACACATCTAGGTTTGCGCCCGGGACTGAATACATCTGGAAAAGAGTTGCAAGTTGTTGTGACACAAGGTACTCACTGCACCTGAAGAATCACCCCCCCCTCCCCCAAAAAAAATTAAACAGTCATTTTTAACTATGGCTGGCTTCATATAATTGATAATACAACTTATATGATTATCTTGGGTTCAACACACAGAGGCGCCTCGGCTGGTATCAACACTACGTTCAAGAGCTGCAGAACGCCAGGCAACATTTCCTTGGGTGTGTAGCAAGATAGGATGTCATAAAAGCTAGGTGTTGCCACCAAAGTTACCTTTATTACCTTTATTGCCTTCTCTCCGCTCAACAACAAAAAATATGTGGGCTGCAATCGGGGCAATCGAAGCTCTTTCCCTTTGGGTGTCAGGAGCACCACTATGCGGATTACGAAAGAATGACACATGAGTAACGTTGGCAATACGATTTTACATTAGATATTTAAGATGACTTTTAGCAGTCAATAAGATAAATGGAACCCATTGACTAGAGCTTCATAAAAGCTGCACATTGATTGGTCAATAAATTGTACATTGACCAATTAGCATACAACAGTGTCTGATGTGCGGTAATGTCGATAGTATTATCCGTTTTTATACCAAGAGAACCAATCAGCATTCACATTACCCTGAGACCGCACAACACAGTATATATCCGCCACTGAGCGGTTAAAAAAGTTGTACGACCGAAATATTTGAACCCTTTGTAAAAACTTAAACATGAAAGCCAGGGAGGTATTGAATTTAATGCACGGTAGTATAATAAGTCGGCTTTTAGATCGTACGAATAAGATTATAAAGTTTGGCCAGTCGGCGTACAAATAGGCGCTAGACGCACCTTTACAGCTGTCTGCTTGGGTGAGCCGACAGAGGGCGTCCGGTCGGGATGTAAAAGAACTATATTTTGTTCGTTTATTGTTATTTTTTTTCGATTGTAACTTCAAATTCAGCATATTGATTTGTCGTGTTTCTGTAGGGTACCCTACTTTAGTTTTATCCGCGTCTGTGTCGTCACTTTGTGGTCTTTAACTATAGAAATCACCATAGGCGAAAAACTGTGCTCTGCTGCATTGACAGGTTTAGTTTTAGTACATTGACCAATCAGCATACAACAGTGTCTGATGTGCGGTGATATTGATGGTTCTCTTGGTAAACATACGGATACTAGTAGTATGTATACCATGAGAACCAATCAGCATTCACATGGCCCTGAGACCGCACAACAGAGTATGTATCCGCGACTGAGCGGTAACAAAAACAATACGACCAAAATCTTTGAACTGTAGGTGAAAACTTTAACGTGAAAGCTAGCGTGACATTGACTTAATTGCATGGTAGTATAATTAGTCGGCTTTTAGATTGTACGAATACAGCCGCTACGCCACGTCGAGAGTTCGAGGCAGTTTCATTTTCCTTCCGCGAGAGAAAGTAGTCCGTTCCATGACTCCGGGCGTCAACACCCCTTACAAGAAAGATTGTCGCCGGAGTATATGACCGTGTATCTTCCTGTTTTCAAGTGATTTACAATTTTCTAGCCTCATTTTTTACTCCCATAGATTTTCGAACCGATATTATATCGCTGTCCTGTCAAAAATACGACCCGAAATCAGGTGATTTTCGTGAAATTTCTTCTCTTGTTTTCAACCTGTTGTCTTGTAGATTTCAAACCAACAGGAAATCTAGTGTGTGTAAAAGAGCAAAGATTCTTCTTTCTGTCAGTGTATAACTTATTATCGATTTCGAGGGCGAAATGCAGATGCCCCCACGCGTGAAGCCATGTCATTTTGTTTCCAGAATGGAACGCACCACTCCACCCCGACCAATGGAATCACGTGAATCGCATTGAAACTCAGATTCGTATCAGCCATTTCCCGACAAATCGCTTTCTAACTTCACCCCGACCAATCAAACCAATCAATTGAATCCGCCCGCGATTTAACGTTTAGAGAAAAGTAGTAGAAACTAGAAGTTAAATCGCGGGCGGATTCAATCACTTCCAAAGCGCCAAAATTGTCAATCTGAAAACGTCTTTTGGAAGCTGACACCTTCCACCATCTCACTGGCGAGTTTGTTTGGTCAGTTGTAGTCGTTAACGCAAGTTAGAAAGCGATTTGTCGGGAAATGGCTAATACGAATCTGAGTTTCAATGCGATTCACGTGATTCGATTGGTCGGGGTGCACTCGTAAGCCGCGCGCGGCCATCACAGATCACTTATAGCATATAAAACCTCCTTGCTTATAGCATTTTATAGCAAAGATGTTCCAAGCATACAGGAACAGTAACTTCCAAAAAAATTAGGTTCACATGTGTAGAGCAAAAGCAGAAACTACATAGGAACGAATTTGCTCTGGAAGACTTCTAACGTGACCTTGGATAGCTAAGTTATCAGAAAGGTCAGGCGTGATAGGATGCAAGATAATTTGCGGACGGCAAATACTCTTAAGTGACACCTTACATATTCGGTTGTGGAGGTGGATTGTGCAAGTGGAAAACGGGCGACATGAGAAAAACATACACATGGTTTTCTCTCCATCAAACGACATGTCTATATAGTAGTAGTAATGGTTTATTGATTGATTCACATGTCACGAACAATGGCAGCCCATTGGCTGAATTGGAGCTCGGCCATTACAATTCATAGGGCAGTAAAAACAACAACCTGATAATTCATTAAAATATTTGGATACTAATAGACGAACTTACTCTACAGTCCACAAATACATTCAGTCAAAATATACATTTAAAATCAACATTCGAATCCAGCTTGCAAATTGAAAAGTCAGCTATAGCAAATTAAGAGGCATTTAAAAACTAGTGGAAATCGGAGCGATATTGTCCAAGTACAGATGTCAATTGCACGATTAGTGATTTAACATACGTGTCATATAGGGGACAGCACTATTCCTGTCTATGTCTGCTCCCGCGAGCTCACAATCACATGCGAGAATAACTTCTGTAGTGCTTTAGCGGAGGGACAACTTGGGCGACATGTGTCTCACTTGACAAGTGAGACACATGTCGCCCGCGTACATGAGGTGAATAACCACAGTTGAACCCACAGAACAACTCATCCCAGTCCTCGATAAGTCGACACTCAATTCAGCTTCGAGGCGTTTCAGTAGCACATGTACAGATTTAATGAGTTTAGATAAGGGGCTTGCGGTGGCAATGGGGCGGTAATTCTCGTTAGTAGATGCCTTGCATTTGCAGCTGGGCATCTTCAAAATAGGAACAATGACTACATTAGGGATGTTTGGTGGGACGAAGCCGTGCCTACATGTAAGCATTGAAGTAATTAAAATCGGAAACACAACGGCAACCGGGCCCTGCGGCATGCCTATGATGCTCAGCTGAAATTCCCGTACATCGCTCCCTTCCCATTGGACAGATTATTAACGGCCTCGCATACCTCTCCAGCTGTCACCGTAATTTCCGCAACCTGATTCAGTTGAATGCGTATACCAAATTGTTTGAGCGATGACCAATTGATGAGCGGAATAAACAGAATCAAAGGGCCGGAATCAAACAGTAAATTGTAATTAGCTCTTCAACATATTGGCTATTTCTTGGGCCGCAGAGTGGCCATCAATAGTATAGGGAAGATTAGACTCGGAGCGGTTTTGGGAACACCCTGGTGAAGATCCAGGACCAGTATATTACGGTTTACTGAGAGCCTCAGACCGACGACACTGCTGAGTAGAGGCTTGAATTTTGCCCTTGACGCTCTCATAAGGTTACAAATGGCCACATGGCTAGGTCGGCCCATATGCCACAAGAGAGAGAAGGCGTCCCGGGCTCCTAATGGTCAGCTGTTGTGTACATTTTTCTGTCCAGGACGACGAAAACCCGTTTTAATAATGTCCAAATCGTTTTTCATGTTTTTTTTTTATTGCCGATGTTGATGCAAAGTGCAACCATCAGAACACAATAGCAACCCGAACAGCGCGCCCGTGGAAGAGCCGCTTTCAAGGTTAGATTTTCCATGTGTCAGATCCAGTTACAACTGTCTGATGGCTAAATACACATCGGTTTGAGATCAGATTAGATCCGAAAAAGGAAATGGCAGATAATTTGTACTTTCCATCAGAAAGAAAGTACATTATACGCCAAAAAATCCAACTAGAAGATCATTAAGAGCAGGTGGTAAAGACTATAGCAATCCTGCCCCTTTGGCTTCATTTGAACCTTTGTAAGGGTCATGTTATTATGGTTCCTTTTAACTTTTATTAATTCTTTTAAACTGTGAATGACCTCAGAGCCTAGTATTTAAAAACAATTTAAAGAAGCACAAAAGCGGACAGACGTTCGACGCTGGAAAAATTTTTGAACATCGTACGGCGCTCGCTCATTTTACCTACGATCATCGTACCTGTGATTTACATGTACGGGGTATGCTATCGCTGGTGCATTGTACGATGTATGTGACCGGGGCTTATAAGGAAAGAAAATTTGCAAAACTGTAACATCAGCATTGAGGTACACAAGACAATTAGGGAATAGTTGTGGCGGCCAGCCATGTTTACACTTGGGTAGAGTTAGGAAAGTTGTGTAAAGTGCCTTTCCCAAGGGCACAACATCGGTGACATGTCAGAGGATTCGAACCCAGGACCTCTGGCCAAACCGTTACGCCAACACGACGCCACTATGGTGATGTTACCTGATGTACATGACCAATAGGAATGGAGTCTGGCTATATTTATCAATTACACAGAAACATCAATATCACACGCCAGACCAAGGAGCACATAAAAGCCACTATCATTCCTTAACTAACACAGATACTCAACTCATAAAAGACTTTTTATTGTTGCAATTTTGTAACTTTGATAACTCCCTTATCCCATTTACAGGGTGATATTACAAAATCATTCTACCGGTATTCACTTTTAAGTTTCTAAAGTAGAATAACAAAAATCAACAAGTAAAATTGATTTCACCAAAAAGATCTGCAAACTTCCTCTGAAACATTAATAGGCTCGCTACTTTAATCAGTTCTAATATTCCTATGCACAACATTTTGTGTGCACTATATAAAGTCAAAAACCGAATCACCAAGTTGACCAGCTAGAGAGGATTTAAAGGAGAGTTTGTCGTATCATCCTTGGCCGTGCCTACCCTGGATATACGGATGCACTGACACACCTAGGTCTCACTACCCTGTCTGAAAGGGTGAGAGACTATGTCTGAAGTTTGGTAGATCTCTGCTCGGCTCTGAATTTGAACACTGGATGCCAAGTCGTAGATCTTACATCTCAGGAATATGTACGCGAAATGGACATAAACTCAACATCCCTAAGGCTAACACACAGAGATATAGTAACTCTCCTATATCGTATCTGACGAGATTGCTGAACCAGTATGGTTACTAGTATCATATTCTGTGCCATATATGTGAATTTTACCAACATTTTTGAGTAATAATAATGGTATTGTCTATCATTTGTATATGTATCGGTTTGCAAATACGTATGTATGCTGACTGCAGCTGGATTTAAAGGCTCAAACTTGCTTGTACATCATTTGGTTTTTAATTCAGTTTTATTTATCAACTGTGACAAACCAATAAATGACATCTTGAATCATCTTGAATCTTAGACTGATAGATGACAAAGTTGGATCTTATGATGTAAAGGCTCTGAAGCATAATGTGAACAAAGTTAATCTACCATAATTACAAAGAAAACCAAATGTGAAAAAAAAACACATTTTGTGTGCAGTATATAAAGTTCACATCTGTGTATCTAACCTAGCACTGTACTAAAGTCAGGCATACATGTAGTTCCAGAAGCTGATGATTTCACAACAGACAATATGTATGTTATACATGCAGCACTGGTTAAATGTGTAACTTTGTCACTCATTAGCAAAGGATCTTCTACAAATAAATTGACAGAGTGTTAATGTGATACTTAAAGTGCAATAAGACTGATAGATGACAAGGTTGGATCTTATGATGTAAAGGCTCTGATGCATAATGTGAACAAAGTTAATCTACCATAATTACAAAGAACACCAAACGTAGAAGCTCATTTAATTTATATGAAAAAAAGCTGTTATTTGCTGTGAAACCCCCTTAGATGGGAGAAACAGTCTTGACCACACACAAAAAAATTAAAGGAACTTCTCTTGATTCTCTGGACCATGGATCTTCCACAATACATCTCCAATGTCATTACCACAATAATCATTCAGTATTCCCGGAAGTAATCCAATGTACCTACTTGTAGCTCATTTCTGTGTCGTATGATTAAGAAACTAGTCAAGATCTTGTTTGACTCTAAAGCTGTGCAGCTGAGCAGCTTCTGCCCTGTTTTGAGCTGTTCTGCATCTACATGTGTCCATCGGTTTGGCTGACGTACAGAGTTGATCCGTGCATTGTCAGGATGTTGCTCGCCAGTTTCAAGTCTGCAAAGGACAAAGATGCAAAAGACATGGGGAGCTTGTTAAATTAAATGTAAACTTTGATAAGTATAACATAACATTTTGATTGATTAAAGATGACCAAAGGATGAATACCTCCCATAAACTGTAAAATGTCTCACATTTAATACAAATTAAATTCACAATCATGCCAACAGTTCCCGGGAAATGTGAACATTTCAGGTCAGACCAATAGTCACTGCTGCCCATGATGGAGATGGTACCAGCGAGTTTGAACAATTATATATGAGTTTGAGGTTGATCATGTGAGAAAGGGCTTACTTTATGATTACCTACTTCTAGTTTCTCTTCTATTTACATGGGATGAGAGGGCTAGACTAAAGCACATCCATGTGATTCATCATGACATTACAGATCTGTGACATAATTGCAGATTCAAGCAGGTATACTACAGTAACTGAAGTCCTCCAGTGTGTAATGGAGAAATTGCGTTATAACATATTTCTGCAGCAGTGGTATACCAATTTAATGCCTTGGCCAGGGTTGGACAAGTCTGGCTGCCCGACTGCCCGGAGCAAGTGAAAGTGCTGTTCAGGCAAGTGGATGTCCTCCCCCACTTGCCCAAGTAAGGTTATTTCATGCAGTCTTTTTCAAAACAATCTGTCACAAATTTCTGAAAGTGTTTGTTATGCGCTGTTTTGAGTATTAAGACATGGTCACGAAAAATGTCATACAGTCAAAATAGGTCAGATGAAGCATATAAATGTGTTTCCGTTATCCTAAATCGTAACAAGTCGACCACAATTGAACATAGACAGTGAGACCCAATCTTCAAGCATCTAATACATATGAACCAAGAATGCACTAAAATTAAGGAGTCATTCACTTAATGACAGTACTGCAACCAAAACTATGCGAGAAAGCGGAGTGATTCGGAAAGTGGTGAAGTTTGTTGACAGTTCTCGTGCTTGACACAGTAATTTAGAATTCTACTTTATTTCCAGCTCATATAATCATAAAAGGTAACAGTTGTATATTGGTGTCAAAATAATGCACTTTATAATTAATGCATAGCTTTATTTTTCTTCATTAACCTATTGCTTATGATGTTATGTATGAGGAAACTGCTAATAATCCAAATTTGGGCTTTAAAGCAGTATGAAAGAAGTAGAAAGGTAAACTAGCAAATGTAGCCCCATAGCCTTTTGGAGGCACTAGGCATAGTGGGTTGTTATCCAATGTGTCTAGCTATATAGGGCACGGTCTTGTAAGGTGGAACCCAGCCCGCTCCTTCCACCTCCCAAACCGAAGTCAGGTACCCATTTTTACACTTGGGTAGAGTGAGGAAAGTTGTGTAAAGTACCTTTCCCAAGGGCACAACATCAGTGACATGTCAGAGGATTTGAACCCATGGCCAGGACCTCTGGCCAAACCGTTACGCCAACATGACGCCACAATGGTGATGTTACCCGATGTACATGACCAATAGGAATGGAGTCTGGCTATATTTATCAATTGCACGGAAACATCAATATCACATGCCAGACCATGGAGAAAATAATGGACGGGAGTGGACACAAAGGCACCTGGGAAGGCTGAGGCGCAACGCACCAAAATGGCCGTGGTCGGATTTTGGAGGCAATGACGTGATGCATAACCCCGGGGAATGTGCGTTTATTCAGCAGTGTGCAGATTTATGGAAGGTGCGTATGGACAGGGGGTATAGTGGTGTTCAACTTGGCATGACACGTGTACATCGTCAAGTACCTGTTGCCCTTCTTCCGTGTTTTCTATCTGCAGATACTACATTTTTTGCCCTTTGGAGGTGTTAAACAGAGTCCTAAATGGTTACTGTAATACATAGCTAATAGCTACATTTGAATGACCCCACTTACACAGAAAATTTGAAGTCTAGCTGATCGTGAGAAAATGACTTGACAATTTGACATTGTGTCCATCAGCCCCGCCCTCCCCCTTGTGTGATCATTTCAACTCAACCGGGAATGCAATCAACTATTTGTCAATCTTACCAAACTAGCATGGATGAATAGTACCTATATCCCTCCAACTTATGATGGAATATGAAGTCAATCCATGATTTTGATGATGAAATATTCACTGGGAAAGTTGACCTTTGTTTGACCCCTCATATTCTTAACACCCACCCCTATTAAAAAAATAGACGGAAAGAGAAAAACATGTCTGATTCTTAAAAAAGTAGTAATATTCATCAGTACATATAACCCGCCAACTCATATGGGAATGTCAAGTCGATTTTGATGATGAAATATACACTTTGGAAGTTGACCTAAATTTGAGGTGTTGTTCACACCTAGCCCCATTGAAAAAATTGACGGAAATTAAAAAAACATGCCTGATTTCTAAAAAACTTCTTTGAATCATTAGTACGTATATCCCTCCAACATATGTAGAAATATGAAGTCAATCCATGCTTTTGATGATGTAATATACAATTTTGAAGTTGACCTTAGTTTCACCTCTGAAGTTGTTGACACCCACCCATATTCAGAAAATAGACGGAAATAGAAAAACATGTCTGATTTTTGAAAAAGTAGTAAGAATCATTAGTATGTATATCCCTCCTACTTATGTCGGAATTTCAAGTCAATCCATGCTTTGGATGAAGAAATATACAGTTTTGAAGTTGACCTTTGCTTGACCTCTATAGCTGTTGACACCCTCCCATATCAAAAATAGACGGAAATAGAAAAACATGTCTGATTTTTGAAAAAGTAGTAAGAATCATTTAATTTAGTAGGTATCCCTCCAACTTACCTAGGAATGTCAAATCAATCCATGCTTTGGATTGGAAAATAAAGACTTTGAAAGTACATGTAAATATGGTTGGCCATATTATCATAAATGTGGTAACTTCAATATTCCCTAGGCACGTATTGAATTGCTTGATTTTCCCCAAATTAATATAAGTCATTACTACCTTTATCTTTTATCATTATATGGAATAATCAAGCAAATGCTATGCATTTGATCAAAAAATATAGACAACGAGCTCTCTACAATTACCAAACATCACGACGATCTGTCGACCCATTCTCAAGTTATTCATGTCCGAATGTCAAAACAAAAACACCCACTGCGGTTCTTAACAAGCCGCTAGGGGGCCAAAATTTACAGAACTTACTTTCTGTGGCATGAACTATCTACCACACAAAAATCATGACCATAGCACTTTCAGAAAATATGCCCCTAAATTTTTGAAGCTCTGCTGCAGTACCTTTGGTACCCGCTAGAAGGCCCATTATCGAACTTGACCTTCCTTTCAGTAAATCCTACCCATCCACTAAATATCATAAGGATCCATCAACAGCTTCTTGAGTTATGTTGTCCACAAGAAAATTCACATCCACACAAAGCCCGCTGCAGTACCGACGGAAAGTGCCAGGAGAACCATTTTTGAACTTGACCTCCGTTTTCACAACATCTACACACCTGCAAAAAATCATGAAGATCCATCAACGTTTCCGTCACTTTTTTTGCCTACATACAAACACACAAAAATGCTAAGTCCGCTGCAGTACTATTGAAAAACGCAAGGTAAACGATTTTCGAACTTGACCTTCCTTTACACAACCACTACACACCTACCAAAAATCACAAAGATTCATTGAAGTTTTCTTGAGTTATGCTCCTGACATACATTCAGACCCACCCAACAGATTTTTCAACCGAAAACATAATCCTCTCCGAGTACAAGTACTCGGCGAAGATAATGACATGCCCCAGCAGAAGTTGTATCTCTGGCACCAAGAAATCAAAGTATGAGCACTTACCTGTAATAGAAATTCAATGCTGTTTTAGGTAAGTATACATGGAGTAATATATGAATTATGTGCCAATTTTACAACATGAATAGGATGTATAATTTCAGCCAATTGAATGTAGATAAGTTTTCTGCAGAGCTGTAGGCACTTTTTTATGATATTGCTGGTGTGTTTTGTCTGAATTTGAGCCAACCATGTGCAGTAACTGACGGCTAGCTTATGGCAATACTATCAGGTGTTTTTCCTATAATTGTAGATTAACAAACACAAAAGTCTGTATCTGTTTTGCATCTAACTTTACAAATCATTCTACCGGTATTCACTTTTAAGTTTCTAAAGTAGAATAACAAAAATCAACAAGTAAAATTGATTTCACCAAATTGCAAAAAGATCTGCAAACTTCCTCTGAAACATTAATAGGCTCACCAATGTCCTGCACTACTTTCGAGATATAAAGATTACTCAAAGGCGAGATTTGTCAAGTTAAAATCGACCTTCCGAATGCCTGCTTATCACTCATTTTTGCATTGATTTTGATTTCGCACTGCATGGGGTTTACTTAGCACCATGCTATCAATTTCCAGTTAATCATTATCTACTTCCGGGTCGTAGTAAGAAGTGGCTCTCAGCAGAACGTGGAAAGTAGTAACTACATGTGTACGTATCTTTGCTTATTATGCTGCTATCTTTTGACTGTTATAGTGATGCGTGTTTAATTCCATTCGACTTTCAAATTCGCTTTATCTTTTAGTTTTAACTTTTATAACTTGTAGAATGACTTTTCAAAAATATACTGAAGTCTACTGTTTGGCCCATGACATAGCTAAACTAACTTTAAAAAAGATGGCGTTACCCTGTACACCTTTATGCTGTAGATGGATTTAAACTCACTAAACAGCCCTATAAGGCCACACCATTTTAATTTCTTGGTTAGGCCACACCAATTTATTTGCTTGGTTAACGGAATAATATTCTTTTTTTTCAAAATGCTAGATTGGAAAAACAACACGAAAACAGAATCTCAGAGGAATGTTTTTACTTTGGTGCACACAGTATCAGGGAGTGAACAGGGTCAGGTGCAAGTTTTCACCCCAGCCTTCTGTTTTAATGACTTTTTTTGTGCTAAAAGTAAAAATAAAAATCTGTTAACCAAGAAATCAAATTGGTGTGGCCTTAACGGATTTTTATTTTCCAAAAAAAAAAAATTTTAGAAAAAAAAATCAGGAAAACACAAGGCTGGGCCAGCCTTCTATTTTCATTTTTTTTTCTTTCTGAAAATTTTTTTTTTAGAAAATTAAAATTGTACTTTCAACCGTTGGGTTCAACTGTGTCATAGGATTGACCCTCTATCGCGAGAAAAAATTATTGTCATAAGGGGGCGAATATATCACACTAAACTTTCCTGTAATACTGTGTCATAGCATTGATGCAGTTTTCCGACAGAAAGGTTTACTGTCATAAGCAGGCAAATACATGTACATGTAATACTATACACTTTTAACATTGTACTTTCAACTGTTGGGTAAGAGGACTGGCGTCGTTTTCCGATAGAAACAAGTTACTGTCAAAAGTAGGTGAATGTACACACTAAACATTGTACAGACGAAGCCACTTAATTGCACCCCGGATAAACGCACATTCCATTTAATTGCACCGAATCCCAAAATCCCAAACCGGTTGCCAATCACTGCATTGTTAGTGACTCCGCATACCTGCACGGCGCATTGTCACCAATGCCGGATAACTGCACCAATGCTACCCTGGAATCCAGAGCATATGTACCGGCCTGCGCTACGAGTTACCCGGGCCTACCCTTCCGCTCCCCCCGAAGATCTACCCCGCCCCACTATCCGCTAGCCACCCAATCTCTGCAGCCGTACAAGACGTACGAGAGCGGATCTTGTTTAGCTAGCGGGAAGGGGGTGGGGTACGTTGTCGGGCCAGCGGGAGGGTAGGTCCGAGGAAGCTCCGGGCGCGGGCCGGTGTAGGTCCGGGGAAGCTCGGTACAATTGCTCTGGATTCCAGGGTACACCGATGTTTTTCAAAAATCCTCCACAAGTTGACTAAAAAGGTGCGCTAAAAATCGGTAAACGCGGTACAAATGAGCCGATAACTGCGGGTGTAAAGGCGCAATACCGCCAATATGTTTAAAACTGTTTTGAGCAACAAAAGAAGGTGGTCTCCATTGACAGTCACGTTGATAGGAGTCGTATGGGAGGTCTAGAGATCTGGCATACCATGACTGTGTATACAAACATGGATGCAATGTAAAACCTTCCAAGATCCCTCCAAGATCCATGCATGGATCCGACCATTTTTTCGCCACCCTGTTGCTCCAATTTTTTTTCAAATGTAGCCTATTTACCACCCAAAAATCGCCCCAATTGAATGTTTATAATTACAACAAAAGATACAAAATTCCGAAATTTCACTGCAGCAGTACTTAGAGAGCAAGTTCTTGGTACAAGTAAGTACTTAGAAAAGCTGCCACATTGTAGAGGATCAAAAACTGCAATCATTTCTTTAAAAGATCAAACATGATATAACGTAGACATGACTATCCATCTACATTGTATAACGTCAAATGAGTTAACGTTGGTTAACATAAATTCGCTGGGTAATTAAATTCGCCATTTTTAGAAACGGTGTATTTTAGGGATATGTGTAGATGCAAAATCAGTTATAACGCCAGCAATGCAAACCGGATAGACTTAACGTATTCAGAACACTGGCTGAAAAGCTTCGATAACCATGCATTAGAAGTTGGTGACGTCAAAAACTCTCCGTCCCTTATTGACAGAGTCTGGGGGCTTTGTGGGAGAATCATACTACACGGTTGTTCGCTGGTTTATAAGACAAATATCACATCCGCTTCCTGCTAAACACAATTATTTACAAGACAACTTATTACAATATCTTATGCTAACCTGCAACTGGATTCTAAGAGTGATCAATCATCAAAACTCCTCTTTGTTGCTACAACCTACGGCACATGCATTTTCCCACCGCCATATTATTACCCAGAATCCTGTTGTCAAGCAGACGACAAAGGTTGTGAGGAACACTTTTTTGTCTAAATGTTGTCTGTGATAGTGGACTGAGAACGATATTTTCCTCAAAGTTTGCTCCTAACACAACAAGGAACACATGGACATAGTAGTATTACCATTGCTACGGCATACAGCAAACTTTCCATGAATAATGTATACGCTGCCATGACGGTGGATGTCGACTTTGCGTAACGTTCTACAGACTCAACAAGCGGGTTGTTACCGAAGGCCTGATGTGTGTGGTACGACCGTTTTGTCTTGTGTATTTATTTTTCTTTGGTCACGTTTATATGACCTTGGCACTCTCTTCAAGTCAAGATGGGCACAACAGCTGCTGTATAAAAGCTAATTAGCGGCATATATTAATGACGAATCTTCTCTCCCGGAATAATGTTCGCACCTGTCCAAGAGCACTGTCATTCTGCGTGCGGCGGACGGTAGTTTCAAGTTGAAATATTATGGTGTCAGCACGACTAGAGAGAATATCTAACATATATAGCATTAGTGCAAAGGTAATACATGATACTGATAGAATAACAGAAAAAATGATGGTTTATTGTTCTGCCAGATTGATTTCAATCAACCATTATCGGAAAAATGGCGATTTTATGGTAACCAAGGTTACATTCGTATACTGTTCAACCAAAAACAAACACCTTTAAAAACACGAGCGAAAACATAACCTTCTTCAAGCTGGTAACAAATAATGGCATAAGAAGTTCTGAATCAATAAATGGTGACTAACAAGACTTATTTATGCATTGCCTTCAATTTAGTTGTAACTGACACCAACCTTGATTAGCAGTGGGAGACTCCTTGAGGTGCACAATCTTGTTGTGGAGACCAAAGACCCTGCATGCCTCCTGCACCAGCTGCTCTCTGGTCAGGTGAAAATCACCCACTGGGTTCTCCAACAGTATGGTGGCTGCTCTACCTTTCACCCCACACTGGAGAGAACCTGGGATAAAAAAAGGTAAAGCAGTCATCCTCAATTGAGGTGAAGAATGATGCTTTTTCAAGAAGTAAGTGGTAGTGCAATGCAGCTTTGCTATGACTCGTGTTTTTGGCCAAGCACACCGGGTCACCCTTACTCTAGATTTTCTCAATAAGTGTGTTGGGTTCTTTTACGCAAAATGTAGTGCTGCGTATACCGGTTCTGTGTACCCGTACTGTACCGTAAAAATTCATTCGGTACAGGTCCAAAATACTGGATCATGAAGTACCGGTACTGTATCGATATGAATTTACACCAAGTATGTGCTTATTTTGTGACTGATCTGACCTCATGCAACACCAAACGCGACCAAAGTGATACCTTAGAACAGAGTAACTAATATGCAACAGGTCATTCAGGCAGGCCGGGACTTTTGATAGCATTTGGCATTTCAGGCCAAGGGAGATTAGGGGTAGAAAACCTAGTCATGTTTTCTTAATAAAGCTGGGGGTAGGAAACCTAGTCTTGTTTTTTTAATAAAGCTACTGACAAGTTGAAAACAGTTTATGTTTTTGTCATTGAAGAAGTTCAGAAAAACACATGTTAATTTTTCAAATCATTCGGGTACAGGTACAGGTACTCTGATGTTACGTTTAGGTACGCAGCACTAGCGCAGAGGTTTGGCGCCTGAGGCTTATGCCTGCAACTCCCTCATACACAGGGCTACCGGCTTTACGTCACCATCCAAAGCAACGAACGCAGTCTCTTAATTACAGCATGTCCGAGCTGGAGTCCACCCTAGGATCGAACTCGGGCCCATGGATCCACGTAATTTGATCCAAATGGCGAAGCAGCGGGGTTGTGTTACCCCTTACGGCAAGGGGACCTGGGAACGCAGGACCACGGGGGACTGGGGACACAGGACAATAACATCACACACACACACATCCATTTCTTTCTCAGAAAATCACAGCAGTGTTCTGGGATGGTCGCAATGCTGAATGGGAGCTGGACAATGTGACCAGATACTGGCCACATGAGACTGTGTGGCATTGCTGTAAAGGGTACTTTAGACCCAGTCTTTGTATTACGGTAATCACCATGTAGCTACTCTCAACATCTCCATTTTGAGTGCCACAGTGCCTAATACTTAAAATGTATAGAGGACAGGAAAACCAGGTTTAAAGTACATGACATTGTACTATTGTTACAGCCAGTGCTATGGTTCACATTTTCGAGACATTTTTCCTACCTACCTACCAACTCCTTTGACCTCCATCATTGAGAACACTTCAGCACCATTCTAAGCTGTGATCTGGTGCTCAGTGAAAGGAGTCAGATGAGGGTGCTCAGGACAGACGATTTCAGAACATTTGAATAATGGTTACTATTCAACTTGGAACATACACTGTTCAAAGCAGCGTGCATAGTCCTGTGATTAGTAACCCTGAATCTGGACCAAAAGAATGTAAGTTTGAATCCTGGCTGTCGTCGCTCACCCCTAGATTGTGCACTTAAAAGTCTGACCTGGCAGGAATGCTGCTTCTGCAGATGGACTTTCATGCTAGGTTTCGTTTGAATTTGGACTCTATAGTATACCAATGGACAGGCATTTTGTCTCCTCCTTAACTGATGTGCACACAGTGATAACCCAAAGGACAGAGGCACTCGGCTATTTGCCATCAAGATCATCAGTCATGTCGTGATGGCAGATAGCCATGTGCAAGCACGTCTAACCCTCGCGAGACGTGGACCATCAGATGATAAAGAGTGTGTGTGTGTGTGTGTGTGTGACTATGTGTGTGTGTGTGAGTGTGTGTGAGTGTGTGTGTGTGAGTGTGTGTGTGTGTGTGTGTGATTGAGTGTACACCATGGTCTCACCTGGTTTCACTCCTAGAAGCTGCAGGTTCACATACTTGCAGCTGGGGTCAGGTGTCACAGAGGCACTGGAGACATCTGCTGCAGATGGCTAGATGTGCACAAAACCAGGACAAGGTTTCACTGTTCATGATACAGAATCAGATACATAATGCAGTTAGGTAATAGCATCTACTCACAAAAGTAGTGAGCACTTGGCTTTCATGTACTGACCTGTCCACATTTACCCAGGTCACAAAACTATACATACATATGATGGTACGTGTACATGTCACCTCCCCCAAAACAATACCAACATGGGTACAACCTTATCACACAGGCCGTCATAATAACTCAGGATTGAATGAAACAGAAGAGTTTGTTGTGTACAACTATTCATGTATTAACTTAAAAGTAACTTACCTGTTTGGATGACACAAAAATGGTTGTACCATGAAGTGGGTTCAAACCATTCAGCATGTCATGGGTGACCAGGGCCACATCTAGAAAACAACAAATCGGTAATTATTAGCATACAAGTATTCTGTTGCAACAATACATGATGATTATTTTGTAAAATTTCTTTTTACTATGTACATGTATATTTGCTCACCCTTATTAGCGTTTAAATAAGACACAACCCTATGGCAAAAGTCTGCTTTTCCTGACATTCATACAATGTCATGACTGTATTTGGTTGATAACTGTGTGTCAAGCATTATACAAAGTCAGAAAATATTTCTAAATTATGACAATAACAACCCTTGCGGTGACGTGGAATGGACTCTAGTAACTATATAATATGATAAATACACACATATATATATGAAAGTAGTACACTATTGGTAGATAATGTGAAAAAAAGTGCAGGGGCATTTGGAGGATGCTCCAAACACCTAGTACCTCCTTCCTTGCGTGGTGCATAAAGCTTGAAGTCGGCATCTTTCAGACCAAAGATTATGGCGACCCTCTGCAGTAGTTCCCAGTAAGACAGGGAGAAGTCTCCACAAGGGTTTTCCAGTAGGATCGTCCCCTGCCTGCCTTTAGCCCCTCCTGTGGAAGGCAGGAAAAGCATGACATCTGGAGAACTAGTTAGGCAGGGTTCGAGATACAATTGTCATGAGTAACTTGATTTTCAAGATTTGCAAGTAAAATCAATATGAACTTGCAATTTTGCAAGTTAAAAATACAATTTTGTATTCCATGAATGCCTGGGAACAAGCTATTCTCGTTAGGGACCGTACGGAATTAAGCGGGGGGGGATTTTTTTCCCCGAATTTTTTTCCTGGCCCTCCCCCCCAGCTACCAAAATTTTTTCCTTGGCCCTCCCCCCTTTCTGAAGCACTAAAACTGCCCCAAAACTATTTATATACATAAAAAAAATACACAAAACTGAGAGGGCGGTAGGAAATTTCGTACGGAGGGCGGCGGGGAAAGATAACTTTATTGAATGATCACAATTCGGTGCGAGGCATCGCCCGGGAAAATTTCGAAATTAGACGCTCTTTCCTTCATTTTGAGGGGCAAATTTTACTGGTACTCAGTGGTGATGCTTGAGGCTTACTCCTGAAGCTCCCTCATATACACATGCAGGGCCACTGGCTTTAGGTCACCATCTGAAGTGCCGAATGCAATCCCTTACAACATGCCTGAGCTGGGTCTGACCCTAGGATTCAACACGTGGGCCCCAGGATCCACGGAATTTGATCCAGATGACGAAGCAGCGGGGTCGTGTTACTGTTTGCGCCATGGGGACATGTCAAATGAGGTGCAATGGGTCAACTTATCTTATCAAAGATAAGAAATCATTCTTATTGAAGAATATAAATAATGAACTTCAAGACATTTATTGAATCCTCATGCCCCAATGGGCTAAGTACAGGTCATCAAACAATCACAAAGTAATTCATACATGAGAGATATTTGTACTCCTACTGCACATTAAGGTTTTACCTTAAAAGGGTTTGTGTCAATGTCTTAGGAAAGTGAAGACTTAGTTGTCTGTTCTCTAGTGCATAAGTGGGATAACTTAACTTGACTGTGTCCATCATTTTATCTTGGTCATGTACAATCTACAGCCTAGGAACACTTTACATAGCTCTATATTTTGCACATAGAACAGACAATTCCGGGCTACTACTAGTAAGACAAATCATTTTAATGTTTTAACCAATGTGTATCAGTAGTTATCGTTTCTCAGTTACCGTAGGATAGATTCTCATGTAGATTATAGACACAGTATATAAATCTAGTTAATTATTTTTTCTAGGTGAATGTACAAGTATATTTAAAGGGAAACCCTCCCCCCACCCCCATTTTCTTTCCCTCGAAATGGTCCAGCTGAAATTTTAGCTCCTACATTTCGAATTTTACCACTTTCGTGAGTTAAATGTTGTGGTCTAAGGTAAAGACACAAATAGTACTTGAAGAATTATATTGATGAAAACGCTAGATGGCGGAAGCAAATGTTTAACCTTTTGGAATGTTCACGGTTTAGGTTCCAAACTACTAGAGGATGTCATTTTTAGATGAAGTTTGTATATTTTAATTTTTCGCTACTCAAAACTTGGAGTACTCAAAACACTCAAATCAACATTCCTAATTACAGCTATTTTCATTTGTGTAGAACAAAAAGTAAACGGGAAAAACGCTCCTCAGGGGGAATAATATTTTTCTATAAAAATGAGTACAAAAATTATATAAAGAAAATACCTTCAAAATCATCGGATGTCCTCTGGGTACAAATTGATCGCAGCTTATTTGGACTCCAGAAGGACTTATTCATACACATGTATGTTCCGTTTATATAAGCCCCAGTAATTCAACAACTCATAAGAATGCCGATAACCATGTGTTAGATATATTAGAGGAGGAAATTAGTAGGTACGGCACAGAGGGATTTATTCTTCTTGGGGGAGACCTTAATTCGCGCCGTGGCAATCTTCCTGATTATGCAGATAATAGTATTTACAACAACGATTTCCCTGACACCTCTTTAAATCACGTCAGCGATAGACAACGCATGGACATGGCACCCCCCAACAAATTTGGCCAACCATTGGTAATTCAATCAGGTCTTCGTTAATACTAAACATAGTGCGCGTATTGTCTGCCGGCGCTTGCCGCTTCCCGATAGCATATTATGGTATAGTAAATGCTGCACCGTGTGCGCGCAAAACTGGAAAATAACCAAAAATTTAATGCAAAAATCGCAAAAAAAATAATAGTGAAGTAGTGTATGCAAAAAAATGATTTAGGGGTCATCTGGGTAAATATCCAATGCACAACTGCACTAAATCTTAGGTCCTTTGGTTTAAATACTAAGGCACTGGAGGCCTAAATGTACGTTTTTGGTCAGTAAAACCTCAATAAAATCGTTTTAAAGGCATTTCTCAAAACAATGAGAAAAACGTCTAGAGATATGCACTCAATCTACCTGCATACCACATTTCAGCTTATTTGGCTCAGGGACCACCGAGATGAATCGATTTGAAGATTTGACAGGAGGAGGAGGAGGAGGAGGAGGAGGGGGAGGAGAAAGAAACATTACAAACACAATATGTACCGCCCATACCTAGTATGCACACTGACACACATAACCACAAATACATTGTATACAAGCACATGCATTCAGGTATACTCTAGTCTAAGTGTGAGACATCTGTTTTGAATTTGTGTCAAACAAAGGCTCCTTCATCATTCCCTAGCTGCCCTAATAATATTCCAACTTCCAGTTTATTTCCCCTTGTACCTCTTCCCTTCCATCCTATTGTATACTGAGTACTTAGAATTTTGTTTATGATTAATGGCTTTTCTACTAGTTTTGGTGAAGTTCATTGCTGCCACCTACCCCCACCTGCCATGGGATTGCGGAAAAAGCTGGCCCTGTCTACCTGGCCTGTCTACCCTGGCTGTCTACCTTTTTTGGGCCCCAAGGGTATGCATGGGGGTTTGGGCTTTAATGGAATTTCCTTGAGGAAAAACTGGGTCAATGCAATTCCAGATGTGTGTGAGCTGGATGGAAGACAATGCCTATTGGGTTGGGGCGGGGGTGTGGGTGAAGCTGGTAAAGCAATTCCACCAAAACTGGAAAAAAAGTTCCAAGTACACTTATACAATAAAATGTTCCTGAAATGTTAAACAAAATTGAAGTAGAAAGTAATACAAGGGAGCAAAGAAAACTGGTAGGATGAGCCAGACAACAATAGGACCTTTGTTTGTCACAACAGCTAAATTCACAACAGATGTCTGACACTCCTGGGGGCTACTGTAGCTCAGATACTGACGAAATCTTTAGCAGCTGCTGCTCTGGCAAACCATCCTATCAGTTTTCTTTGTTTATCCTGTACCTCATCACACCTCTTCTATCTAGTTTAACAATCCTAGTATATTTCATTGTATACTTACATGTTTGTTTATCAATAATAAATTTTCTTCCAATGTTGGTGGAGTTGCTCATAACTGTCCCTATCCTCCAACAGCATTGATCCAGCCCACCCACAGCTGGGATTGCCACTGACCCAGGTTTTCCTCAAGAAAATTCAATCAGATGCAAAACCCCCATGCATGCCCTTGGGGTCCAAAAAGGGTAGATAGCCAGGGTAGACAGGCCAGGTAGACAGGGACAGCTTTTTCCGCAAACCCCACCTGCCATATGATCAGCTGTTAGGATCGCTTTACACTTGGCGCGCTTTAAATAATCCGAACCGGTTCTAAACTGTTTCGGTTATGACCTACGGCCGAAAGGACAGTGCGCCACCCGTGGCGCAAGATATTGCGCGTGACCCACAGTGACCTTTCTTGACCTTTGATGTCTCTCGCGCAATTTCAAAATGGCGGTTATGTTTCTAATGTTTGCCACTCGCGTTTTCCTGCATAGGGGACGCCGCGTACGTGCTCAACAAAGGAGGAGGATGAAGCGTATGCAGGGACGGTCAATACCAAGACCTTAACCCGGCGTTCATCCTCACGGTGCTAGCGGTATTGCAAGTGGGGCACGTAGATCAGACAAACACCAGAGAAGCAGCCACTGGTGGGAGGCCATTGCACTTGGAACATTTGACGACTCTCAATGGTATGAACGATTCCGAATGAGGAAAGACACATTTCTATTGGTAGATAATCACCTGGAGAATGACCTCGAAAGCGCAACCGGAGCCGGTTTCCTCTTTACACACAGAGAGGAACCGTCACGGCCCCCCGCTGAAGCGGCCCAGACCGGGGTTGGGATGTGGTCTGGGTCGGTTTGTGGAAAAACCGGATTATCCTCTTTAGACCGGTAACGGTAAGCAGCAGAGGACGCTTAAAGTGAACTAGTTTGGTTAAACCGCGCTCAGTGTAAAGCGCATCTTAGCCTTCCCTCTAGCCCACCCACAGCTTGACCCAGTTTTTCCTCAAGGACATTCCATAAGAGGCCAAACCCCCATGCATAGCCTTGAAGCTCAGAAAGGGTAGCAATACTGAGGTACAATGTAGACCACCCTACTAGCCCACCTCACCTTTTCCAGGAAGCCCTTTGCCATGGAGGATGGAGGTCTGCTGTCCACAGGCTCTGTTTGCTTTTGTAGGTAGAATGTTCCAATGTGAAGATGTTTTGCCCTGCATGGGTGGAGCTCGTGGGCGGTACTAACGCCTTGTTTTAATGACGGGCCATGTTGTTTATCACCAAGGTGGTTACAGGGAATACATATACCAAGGACATTAGTAGATAGAATACACAATGTCCTTTATTAAGCTGTTTTGATGGTGAGTTCCTGTATTTCTTTCTCGTGATTTAGAAGGATGCTCACGTTTGAGCCCCCACAAGTTCCACTACATGTAACAGAAAACATTTGTTCCTTTTAATAGTCCGTGCAAACCTAAAACCACCGCGAAATATTTTGCCCATCTATGACTGTAGTGCTAGTATTGTTTCAAATGCGAAATTAAAGCACCACGAACACTCCATTTTCTCTCTATCGTGAAATAAAAACCATGTGAACTTAGATGCATCTACAGTCACTGTTACTGTACTGCTATAGTGAGTGATCATCGGTGCGTGCTGCAAGTCACATGATCTGATGTCTGCATGTTGTATTGATCAAGATGACAATTCTAGATCTGCATCTTTCATCAAAATATAGCAATGGACACTGGATCATTAGAGATTTAGAGAGGGAAACTGGCTTTTGTAGAAATGACGGTACTGTTGTAATTGCCTTCGCCGTGAGGCAGAAGGGTATGCGTTTGGTCGGGATTTGTGGAGTGATGGTGTTGGCGGTTGAACTCTCGAAGACAAGGTCGGATGTTGGTGATTTTCGGTAGGTAAGTTTCTGTTGGGGAGACGAAGGTCAAGTTCGAAGATGGGTTTTCTGCGGTGTTCCTCTAGCACTGTAGTGGAAGTTTTGTGTTTAACGATCAGTTTGTTGGCGACATAACTCGAGAGAGATTTACTGGATCGTGATGAAATTTAGTAGGTTGTTGGGGGTAGGGGAAACGAAGGTCAAGTTCGAAGATGGGTCTTGTGGGGGGTTCCTACGGCACTACAGGGGGCATTTTATTATCTAAATTTTGGAGGAGGATAACTAAAGCAGGGTTTGGTGGATCTTAATTGTTTTCGGCAAGTAGAAACGATTAGTGATGATTAACATAATGAGATGCAAATCATTCTTTCCATGATTAATGAGAAAAAGATGAAATTCCCTTTCAATTTGCTATTATGTCTATATATTCAGGTTAAATTGCACTGACAGGCCTGCGGGCGGGTGACCTACTTTCTCCCCGGGAGCGTTCCTCATGGGACGTCACTGGAGCCCGGTAGGGAGGGAATATACTGTTTTTGCTTGCCTGTTCTTCTTCTTCGTCTTCTGCCAAAAACCAAGTAGATGTGAGGTGGTAGCTCTACCAATGGTATTGCAGAAAGTAATATGTACCTTGTACATGGTTCTGATGTTATTTTTGAGATGTAGGTACCTTTAAGAAAGGTAAATGCACCTGGCCATAAATTATGCTTATGAGGACCTCATTTGCATAATTTATGCTGAAAGTTGTATTTCCCTTATCGTAAAAGCTATGGATGTTATATTTGAGATGTAGGTACCTTTAGGAAAGGTGAATATACCTGGACATAAATTATGAGGACCTCATTTGCATACTTTTGGCAGAAACTTGTATTTCCCTTACGGTACATGCTATGATGCCATATTTGAGACGTAGGCACCTTTAGGAAAGGTGAATACACCTCAACATAGATTTTGCTAATAATGACCTCAATTTCATAATTTATGCAGAAAATTATATTTCCCTTCTGGTAAATACTTTGGATGTCATATCTAAGATGTAGGTACCTTCTGGATAGGTACATACACCTGGACATAAATTATGCTAATGAGGACCTCTTTTACATAAGTCGTGCAGAAACGTGTATTTCCCTTATGGTACATGCTACGGATGTCATACTTCACATGTAGGTACCTTAAGGAAGGTTAAATACACCTGGACATAACTTATGCTAATGCGGACCTCCTTTCCATAATTCATGCAGAAACTTCATAATTCCCTTATAGTAAATGCTAAGGATGACATATTTCATCCTTAGCATTAAAACATTGTCTTGCAACAAGGTACTTGGAGGGAAAAAAGACTCTAAGTTGAATTTTCAAGACATCCCCAAGTTATCAGCCATTACCTTAATAATATCCGGACAATGTACATGTCACCATGGAATTTATTGTGCCTATTGCTACACGTGAGTGATTGCTACAAGGCAAATCAGAAAAGGTCACCTTTTGGCTGCAGCCCCAGCAGTTGTACATTGAGATATTTGCAGAATGGACCATCAGAACTAGCTGAAGTTGGCATACCGCCTTCCCTCCATACTATGGCCATATGTAGTGTGGCATCCTTCAGCTACAGGAAGAAAAACATATTGAATATACACCAAACAGTTACTGAAATACTCACAAGGCTGCTTGTTGACTTGTGATTCTGCACTGAATTTGCTCAAAAGGGTCAGATTAAGGTTCAGTGTCTTACTAGCATTTTGCTGCAGTACCACAGGAAGCTGCTAGGAGGTCCATTTTCGAACTTGTCCTTCGTTGTGCTGACATCTACCCAAATCCAAATATCATACAGATCCATCTACGGCTTCTAGAAGTATCGAGGTTAAACAAATTCAATTCTCTATGGTATGCATTTCTGCAATTTCAAGAATATTTTAAAAGCAATCGTTAATAACCTTCGAGTTTCAGATATTCAGGTCTTCAAGACACTCCCATATGAAATTTCTGGTCATGTTGCTTTCATACAATGATGCAGTAACCAAAAATATATATTGCAAAAAACACTAGAAAAATTCATTTTGAGACCTGTTTCCTGAAAACAGGAAAAAAATATCAATGCACACATGGCCAAGGCACCACTCTTCTAAATCCCATGACATTTTACAGAAATGAGGCCAGAAGGTAAAGTAGCCTGGAGTCAAGCCTTGTTAGCTTTGGTGCGCTCACTCCGCTAGCCTCTAACAATGATTATCTTGTTAGCAGCTATCGGACGTTGGGAGCGGGCTAAAGCTAAATAAGGCTGGACTCCAGGCTATAGGTAAAGTGCAAGTGGGTAAATACATGACATTGTAAAGTAACAGCTGTCACTGTTTTCAAATGTAGCCCAGATGAAAATGCACTATAAAAACGTCATTACTGCATGCAACGTACATTGAAATAATCTACTGTGTGTTGATTAAAAACATGTTGGATGACAAATACCTGAGAGAAAAGTAATCTCTGATACTGAAAATATGACAGAAACCATAGCATTGGGTTACAACTCATGCCAATGTGAACGAATGAGGGTTATTATACCGTAACATGACTGTAAAATGATTACTCATTAAGTTTATCTTAAGTTATCCTTTTGTATCCTGATTTGTTACTCATTAAGGTTATCTTAAGTTATCCTTTTGTATCCTGATTTGTCAGGATTTGTTATGTAATGTAAGGGCTCCTTTGGAAATCAGTTACATTGTTAACTGAAGGGACCACCCTAAAGATTAATGAACATGAGGTAGTAAAAAACTTGTCACCATAAATGCAAAAAGTGACCAGTGACAGTGTCTGTTTGTTATGTGTTTGTGTATCCGTGGTTGACTTTAATCAGTGGCCTGTCTTTTGGCCAGAATTTCTAATCTGAAAACCGTTTTCGAATATCGAGCTTTGTTGGGGATTTATGAGTCAACAACAGACAAAATGTATGAAACACCCCCCGTCACTCAGGTACAACTAGCCTGGTGTTGATATCTATTTTACAAATGAGTACTGAGTTTACAGAAAATAGTGGTTCCGTCTTCACTACCAAGTTTTCAGTCTCCATCTTATGTTAACCAGATGCCAGAAAGACCCAGCAGTCAGGAAACATTACAAACTTACTAAAAAAATCTACAAACATACTTGGAGATTACAAATTTACCTGATAAAGGGAACAAAAGCCTGCCCACAGCATAAAACTTGACCAACATCTTATCATTTTTACATCATAAATGTAGCAGTTACCGTATTTTCTCGAATAAAGTATGCACTTTTTAAACATTTCAAAATTCAAAAGGCATCACATTAATCATTGCCAAAGTCAAGGTGCGTACTTTATTTATTCTAAGGTTATTGCCTGGTCAAATTTAAGAGGATCTCAAACCCTTGCTCAATTTTCAAGCCAGGAACCCAGTGGTGGTGCAACAATGCATGGCTCAATACCTGCCAATTTGAGATCATGGGGATCCTTTAATTGGGGTGCTTACTTTAATGGAGAAAATATGGCAATAAAAAAAAAGATTAAGTTCACAGGTTGGACACACGCTGTCAACTGCATAGTTAGTAGTCACCACTATTTGATGAATATCAGTCATATCAAAACTTTCACCCAGTAATGCTTCGGTCCCAATTACGCCAGTGCCCGTCTGGGATGTAGCCCCGGCCAGGCTATGATGCCTGGGGGGCACTGACTGTCGTGGTCACAATTTAAAGTTTCCTTCACGCTGCCCTGCAGGGGTCCCAGGGTGCTCTGGCGGGCACTCTGTGGCATTTTGTTAAATATTTTGTCACCTTCATTCGTCGGTCTCCGGCAAATACCCGTCAGATGCTCTCAAGGTGTCTTTTAGTGACCCCTGTGGGGTCCGACAGGGTAACGCGTGTTTCTTACATCCTGGTGGGGAAGTTGTAGGGTCCCTGCCGTATGCCCTGCGAACGACAGTCCTGGTGGTCACTCGTCATATTTCGGGGGTATATAAACAAGCACTGCTCTGATCGCCTACATTCACTTAGTCCTTTGTCTGCGCGGACTGACATGTTGCATAGACAATAATCATCCAAGCAGAAGATGCAGCGACTACGTACCTGCAGACAATCTGTGACGTAACAAATTTGTCCCGGTTGACTGACAGCAACCGGAGGGCCAGGGTACTTCACGGTTTTCTCATGCGAGTCAGGGTTAGGTCAGGGGGCCCAGCTAGAATTCAAGTCAGAACTAAATTTTTCTCGGGTCCCCGCCGTGCCCCAAAAAAGCCAGGTAGCCGCAGGGTGCCCCACTAGACCACGTAGAGATCACGCCCGAAAGTGCCAAAAAAACAGCCTGGGAACTACCCGGCAGGGCCCCTTTTTCCAATTGGGACCGAAGCATAACAGGGGGTGTGATCAAGTCATGGGAGCACCAACTTACCTGCATTCAGAGGCTTATGCTATAGATAAACCCAGTGTAGCCCGTTGAGCTATAAGCTGGAACAATGCTGTATATCAAAGAATGCTGATGGCTTCTTTCAAAAGTATGCACACTTTCAAGCACTTCTAACCCTGTGAGACTGATTACTTCTGATCAGTCTATCTGTTATGGAGGTATAAATCAAAGTAATCCAATACCAAGTCTGGCTTCATATATAAGAACAAGAGGTGAGAACACCTCCTGCTTTGATCTGTAGCAGAGAGAATCATGAATTCAACTCAGCTGTGAGTTTCTGTGCTCACAGTAGGAGATTTATGTACATCGTAGATCTCAAGAGTAAATTTTTCTGACAAATCTTACCTTAGCTGACTCCTTAATGATGACATCACCTGTGGCTGGGGCAGGGAAAGGCCAGAGGTCTTTCTTGAGTGTGTCCTGGATGTACCCATGGTGTGTCTGGATGACACGGGCCAGGTTGTCAGATGCTGGGCTTACATCATAGTACACTGTGATGTCATCTGTGGGAACCAAACTAGCCTGGAGAGGGGCAAGGGGAGAGCTCAATCAATTGTCCACGCAAGAGATTAAGCATGAAAGTTCATCTGTATTGGTAGAAATTATCATAAACAAATCCTTGAAAAAAAAAATCTCAGATTTACATCAGGTCATGTGTCTGAAATAGTGGAGCCATTCCCTGAAGAAGACTGTTGAAAATTGTTACAATCATATTGTTTCTATTTTTAAAACTAAATAGCACAGCAGCCTGTTTGGTACATCAATTCGGTTCAGTTTGGTCCTGTCCTGCTGAAGGCAAAATGTCATGCTCTAATGACAAAATAGAAAGCCAGACAAAAAAGCCTAAAAACACGTCAAAAACCAGCCAGGGCCAAACCTCTGCTTGGAGAGTAATGACATACCACATGAAAGTCAATAAACATTTTTTCAACATTGAAGTTAACAAAACGAGGAAAGGCTTAGCAAAGAGGCTCTTAAACTACATGCTTGTGGACAAATGCAGGTTTCTCTGGGTGCCTCGAACACACAACTATTATAACTCAGCTCATACAGGAGGCAAAAGCAGGGAAGAAAGACCTTTCAGTGGTCTGGCTGGACCTTGAAAATGCGTATGGCTCAGTGCCACCCCATTTGATAAAGATGGCTTTAGAGAAATACCATGTACCACACACGTACAGCAAGCACGGAAAATCATATTCCAGTATCTTGATGGTCTGCAGATTAGGTTTACAGTCAACGGAAGTACAACAGCCTGGCAAGGGCTGCAGAGAGGGATAATAACAGGATGCACAATCTCAGTGGTGTTATTTGTTGCAGCAATGAACCTGGTGATGAAGCCAGCCATAGGACAACTCAGGAGAGGCAACTCAGGAGTGAGACAACAACCGTTGAAGGCCTTTATGGATGATCTGACGTTAACAACTGAGAGTGTGCTAAGTGCCAGATGGATGCTAAAGAGTCTAAAGAGGTCAGCCACATGGGCAAGGATGAGATTCAAAGCAAAGAAATGTCGAAAGCTGGTGCTGAGGAAAGGGAAAGTGAGTCACAGGATTCAGCTAGAGATCCAGGGAGAGACGGTACCATCAGTGACAGAACAACCGATAAAGAGCCTGGGGAAGAAGTTTGACATGTCGCTCGGACACCAGAATAACATTAAAGAATTCAGGCATCAAGTCAACAAGGCCTGAACAAGGGCCTACAAGCAATTGAGGAAAGTAAACTGCCAGGAAAATTTAAGGTCTGGTGCTACCAGTATGGCCTTTTACTCAGGATAACATGGCCAATGACGATGTACGACATCCCTCTCACAACCATAGAGGCGGTGAAAAGGAAGATTAGTAAACAGCTTAGGAAATGGATGGGCCTCCCACCAAGCTTTAGCAAGATCGGCTTGTACTGCAGAACTTCAAGACTGCAACTCCCTTTACATCGGTAGTGGAGGAATACAAAGTTTGTAAAGCAAGGGCCGTAATGTCCCTGGGAGGAAGCAGAGATGAAACAGGAAGGAAGTGGGCCGTGGGGAAAGCAGTTGAAGAAGCGAAAAGTAACCTGAGACATCGAGACATAGTAGGAGTGGTGGCACAGGGAAGGTTGGGACTGGGTGCAGGTAGAACAGAGAACCAGAGATGGTGCACTGCAGGACCCAGGCAAAGAAGGGAAATGGTTCAGAGCGAGATTAGAAGGAAGGAAGAGGAGAGTAGAAGAGCACAGGCAGTGAGTCAAGGATCTCAGGGTGCATGGACGAGATGGGAAGGAATAAAAGACAGAAGGGTAATGTGAAGCAAATTACACAGATGGGAGCACAGGCAGTGAGTCAAGGATCGCAGGGTGCATGGACGAGATGCGAAGGAATAAAAGACAGAAGGGTAATGTGGAGCAAATTACACAGATGGGAGCCCCTGAGAATCCAGTTCTTCATAAAAGCTGTATACGACTTACTCCCCACTCCAGCAAACAAGAAAAGATGGGGGATGCAGGAAGAAGAGAACTGTCACAGTGGTTTATGTGGGAAAAGTGGAACGCTGAGCCACATCCTATCAGGGTGCCCGGTGGCCTTGAGCCAAGGAAGGTATCGGTGGAGGCACAACAAAGTACTAAGGGTGTTAGCAGTAGTCCTGGAGGAAGAGAGAGTGAAGAAGAGACAACATAGCAGAAAGTGGCAACAGTTCATAGGATTTGTGAAGGAGGGAGAGACAAAGATCAGGCCAAATAGAAAGCGAGAGGAAGGGGGTATCTTCGCAACAGCAAGTGATTGGGCCCTGCAAGTCGATTTGGAAGGAAAGCTGGTCTTCCCAGAAGAGATAGTGGCAACAAGGCTCAGACCAGACATGGTCTTATGGTCCAAGCAGATGAAGCAGGTGGTACTTAGTAAAATAATAGAACTGACAGTCCCCTGGACTGAAGAGAGAGCAGAGGAGGCACATGAGAGGAAAGCATTGAAGTACCAGGAGTTAGTTCACATGTGCAAAGAAAGAGGATGGAAAGTGAGTTGTTACCCCGTGGAGATAGGAACGAAAGGGTTCATCTGCCAATCTATGTGGAGGGTGCTTGGTGTCACAGGAGTGAAGGGCAAGAGAAGGAGGGAAACAACTAGAAAGCTAGCAGAAGAAGTGGAGAAGGCGTCCCGCTGGCTGTGGTTTAGGAGTGGAGACAGTGGAAGACTCTCGGCTAGCAGTACCTGGCCAGTACAGCTGCCCCGCCTCCCGGAGAAGGTACTGCTGAAAGGGGGCGAAACTACCAGTGAAGGGAGGAAGCAGCTGAAGAAGGCAGTCGTGCACCACACTGTATTACGGAAGATTTTTGCAAAACATTGGCATTTAGGACCATTCTGGCAACCTTTGACATATAAAATGACCTTGGCACTCAATTCACTTTTGGCAGTGCAAATTACTCTTAAGCCCCCGTCACAAATCAACAATTTACTAATTGTTGGCGAGCTCCAAATGGGGTTTTTCGACCGAAGTACGACCGACGTCCTGGCGATTCCACGGGCTTCGGGCGATTTTTCGGAGCTCGGCCGACGTTCGCGGGTCACTGGAAGCTGCGCTTAAATTCAGCGAGGTCTCGGCGACCATTTTTGAACTCGCACAGCTCGTCAACAGTTTGCCTGTAGCTCGCCCGAGCAATACCCAGCTCTCGGCCAATATTCGGGCGGGCATCCAAGGATTTTAGACCCGATTTTTGGTCGGTTGGAGGTCGCCCAAACTCTTCGGCCTCGTGCGAGCCTTGCACGGGCTTAGTGCAATAATCGGACGACCGTCGTCAGTGTTCTGGCCGACTCATGAAAAGTAAGGCGTGCTTCGGGTGAGCGTTGTACTGGTGTCGATGGGCGCTTGAACTCCTTCTGTTTATAAATAAAAGGTAACGACAGTTTGGTTTATAACATAAGATGATGAATAATACTGTAATGTTAACTAATACTAATATTAATATCAACTTGTCAAAGAATGCTGCCAAACTTTTCTAATGAAAGACAATTCAATTGCAAAGTTAAATTTTCATTGAAAGAAAATTATCATAAACAGGCTAGAAAGGCAACATTTGCGGGAGCAAATGCAACATGTTTCGCCCATTTCCCTCCCCACGCAAAAAGCGACTGTGGCATAGAGGCTAACATTTGTTGTATGTCTGCAATGTTGGTATTTGAATGAATAATTGAATTGAAGACCAGTCAGAATGGATCTCTCCCAATTTGAAACCCTATGCATGGATGGGCTATTGTGCCCACTGGTATCCAATCTTGGTGACACGGGTAGAAAATTCGTGTACATAGCGAGGAAATGTCAGGTTTCACCATAGTGTCCAAGCTTGCAAACTTGTGGAAATCTTTGTTTCCATGCAATGTTAAAATAAGAAAAACACCATGTGTGTCAAAAAATACCACCAGAAAAGTTTTGAACCTTCTCAATTGCACTTAACTTCAGTAGGACACAACAATAACAACACAAGGATGGGAGCCAGGGAGTAGTTACGTTGTGTCTTCACCTGTCAGAGTAGTGCCCCTAATTAAATTGACTATTTCAACCAATCAGGTTGAGCTTGTTAAATCCGCGCTCTCTCATTGGCTGACCGAATTAGTCCACCTGGCCAGATGAATAAAGATGTGACCTAAAGGTCAGTGACCCCAAATGAGGAAAATAGCCGATCTTCTCCCAAAAATACCCTCTAAATTCGTATTTCGAAGTGTTCTTTGCCGAAAGTGTGAATGGGATTCTTTGAATATTTGGTCAATGTACCCCCATAGCAAATTTTAGGTCATTTAGATTTATTTCCAGAGCACAGGAGGCCAAAATGTATGCTTTTGGTCAGAAAAACCTTAATAAAATCACTTTCAAGGTCAATATTGAAAAAATGAAAAAACAGTCCCAGGGTATTTACCCACTCTACCTGTATACCAAATTTCAGCTCAGTTGGTCCAGGGACGACCGAGCTGCGTCGACTGTAAGATTTGACAGGAGAAAGAAACCTTACGAACACAGTATGTTTCGCCCAACAGTATGTTGGGCTCAACATAATAAAATGTGGATACCGAAGACAATACTTCCTGTTTCTTTTTTGTTATTGGTTTGGATGTTTCAATTTATATATTAATGAACTGGGGCTTGACTTTTGAGGCTTGACTTGACTTCCTGAGTTTTTCCTCCACAAAATGACTTGTTGCAAGTCCATTGAGTCATAATAGATCTATGTTTGTCTCCCGAGGCACGCCCAGGCGTCGGCAGGGCGTCGATAGGCTTATCAGCGGTCGGCCGAAGCTCGGACGGCGTTCGCCCGAGCTTCAGTCGATTTCCGTTTGGTGGAAATGTTTGGATCGGGGTTATCGACTGATCTGTTGACTTTGTGGCTCCTGCGTTAGTATTTGGATTGGTCTATAACAAAATTCCTGTTTATGTTATTATATACAGTGTGCCCGTCCACTTCACTCATGCCCCACAGATTTGCCACAACTCAGAAAGCACAGTTGGTCCAAATATGACCTTGTTACCAGGTCAGTTGATTCTGACTTCGTCCTTGTCCAAGAGATGGTACCGTCTTATGTGGGATTTATGATTATTAGTGTTTGACGGACGTCGCCCGAGCCCCGTTCAATTTGTGACGGGGCAGGTTTTCAGCAAGAAATACGGTCGGCGCTCGGGCGAATTTGAAATTCGTCAAGCGTCGGGCGATCTACAAATTCGGCCGACGCTCGCATGAATTGTGACGCCGGTTTTATGACATGACATGCCACATAAATGACTACTAAATGAGAGACTGTTTATAACATGCCTTAATGATATTGAGAACGAATTCGAAGGGATTGTCCAACCTACAGTTACTGTATGATAAAGACCCACAGAAGTTGTTTCAATCGATTGTGTGTAAATTAACATGCAAATCACAGAGAATGCATGACAGAGGAGAGTCAGCCTTCAAACTGCGAGAAAATGGAACAAGAAAGGCAATAAAACGTATTGCCATGGCAACGATTGAGTGGCTATATGTAAGTGGTGTTTATGATTATTAAGCTATGTTTTGACACATTGCAACTAAGGTGCCAGGCAGCGTGGCTAATGGTTAAAATGTGTCTAGTACTTACTGTTTGACTGCCAAGAGACATTTGACATTTTGACTCTTCCACTAATACATTGATGAATTTATACTCAGGTTCAAAAAATCCTTCAGACAGGCTCCAATCTGAGAAATGCTCTAGATGCTCGCGACAGCATTAGTGGATGGTCCCGAGTAGTATCACATCGGTGATAGTAATTTCTAAATAGAGTCAGATGAGCGGTCAACGGGCTGTCTCACAGACGGAAATAACATGGCGATCAGGAATACAAATCTATATACTCCACAGTGCAATAGGCATGACTTTCCCTAAATCCCGAAAAAGAAAAAAGGAGTTAATTATCAGAGTTCTTCTCTTGTAACAGTCATGGCGCAGTCAGAGGCAATTTGCCAAACCCTGCGGGAGTCCCAACCACAGCGGAGGAGATGGCGGGAGGCTGATCCTCCCGGGAGATCTTATCTGACCTCCCATGGAATCTCTGACTGGTTTCAAGTACGCCAAACCGGCATAGCTGAGATCTACAGAATTCTTTGGAACTAAATACAGTAGAATCCGCTTAACTGCACTACCCATTTGTCACTGTTTTTGGTGCAATTATCCGACTGGTGCAATTATGCGAAATGCCCAGCTGGACCGCACCACTATGGGCGGGGGCGTGTATTCTTAGTCAGAAACAGAAAACATACCGGTAATGTAAATACCATTTTAATTCAGACTCTATCATCTAGGGTCTGCGAACGTGGTATGTCTAATAAAGATTTCAAAGATTACATCCATCTACACACCCAAACAACCACCAAAAGCTGTAAGTAGTAAATTGGACTTCAGATCCTTCTATTCTGAACTGGTTGCAAACAACAGGAGCAGGGCACATCACTGTCAGCATGCCACCACAATGGAGTTCCAGACAGCACCACATAAACTCACCATCCCCTAAAGAATCCCTCCTCCTGGAGCAGGGGAAGCATGGCCAACTTGGCCATGTCTCAACCGCCTCTGAACAGGCATAGGAAGATGCAAGATCCTCATGAACAAGTGGGGTCTCAGGAGCAGACCATGAGACACCTTCTTGTCTGCCCCCTGCTGCCTGAGCCTTGCACTAAAGGATGAATTTAGAAGCTCTGACCCACAGAGGCATGCGTGTGCAGAGTTCTGGAGCGGGAAAGTGTAGAAGTGGTGACCCGAGAAGAAGACCACGATGGATTTGAACAAGTGTACATAACAGATAATTAGATACCTTTTTTCTCAGCTTCTGGATACGATTGATGACCTCCCTGGCCACCCCTTCATCTAACATGGACTGATCTGGGGTCACATCCAGCAAGACCAGAGCCTGTGAGTGAGGCACAGGGTTAAAGCACAACAATAAATTGTCAATTGTGGCACATGTTAATTGTGTAGTAGAGTTCATCCAGGCCCTGAGGAAGGTAGCTGAAGAGTTACGGAAATGCTGGCTCAGTAGATTATCTCTAGGTTGTGTCACAAGAACATTATTTTCCTGTAAATCTTTGACATGTTACTATCATATTATAAACAACAAGTAGTCATGTTTCAATCTATTCATATCAAGCTAAGTCATGATCTCAGATTACATAACAGAACAATCAGCTTAGGCTTCTGACACCGTATACATCTCAACCCTATATTCATTTCTGGATTTCTGGATTTATCATAGATACATCTAGACAGCTAATTGTACTTTATTAATGTTACTAAAAGACACTATTGTTAAGATACCTGGTTGTCAGAATGTGCCTCATACTCAAACAGTGACATTCCACTCTTGGCATCAAACTTGTACACCAGCTTGAGATCATCTCGTGACAAGGTGTGACCTTCAACATCAATTTCACCCTTCTCTTGGAATTCCTGTCCAACAGAAAAAATACACAATTGGAGACGACAGACTTCACTCCCTTACCATACTGTCCTGCGACCCCTCCAGTCCCACATGCAGAATATCAGCTCTGCATGAGATCTACATGTACATGTAATGTATGACAACGCTGCATTGTGTATATTGGGAATCACAGAAACACACACACAGAAAAACAGACACACAGAAAGACAAGCCAAAACAAGAGTTCCGCGACCTCATATCTCCATGAACAATTCTATTTATGCAAATGACTTACACATTTGCATAATATATGCTTGGTCATTAACACCTTTATCTAACTTACACTATTGTTGCAATATTGAGTCCTATAATTTTTCAATTTGATGTATTATGGTGTTTTTGCATTCAATATGCAAATTAGGAATTTATTTGCATATTTGGTATTTGTTGATGCTCCACTTTCCTTAAAGTCTCGGACCGGAGTTTTTTTGCGATTTCGTATGTAGGCCGACACCCTCAGGTCAACGGGCTACAATTCCGCCAAGAAAAGTAGGACGGAAAATGTAAAAACATGGTCGAAAAGCGGTTTTCTGCTGTTTTCCGATGTATTTATCGGTATTGTCCGTTGTCCCTTTATTTTGGGTAGAAACCATTATAGTAAAATGTAAATTTTGCACCCGAAAACTATCATTTTTTTACACTTTTTTGATCGAACCTGCTCGGAAAAAACAAGTTTTCCTGGGGTCACCGCATATATGTTGAGAAAGCTTAGTAAATGGTGTCTCTAAAAAATGAAAAAAATAAAAAAGTCATGTGATAACTTTTTTGCAATCTCCGATGACACAAATTCGGTGAAAATGCATCAAAAACGATGCTATTTGGGTCATCAGGCGAGAAAACCGCATCACCGTTGCCGCGGACTAATACAAAAAAAGGTTTGATAGCCAACCAACTGCACCGCGCCCAATTATACTACATCTCACTGGCTTTTCAGAAGATTCAAAATATTTATGCACAGCTAAAACCATCACCAAGCAATCTCGGGCAGAAATCAGGGTGACGACCATGCACTTCCCGCAGATTACCGGGTCACGACAATTGAACTCTGACCCGGAACCATAAACTACATGTTACATGTATTTGAGTCTGATAATGGAAAACAGTGCAAATGTAGATTTTCCTCATTAGCTATGCAAATTAAGTCACAATTAGCATAATTTGCACTTCATTGTGTATATCTCTGTCTAAGCTACCTGTATACTAAGTATCATATTGACAGTTCTATAATTTTCCAATTAGATGAGATATGGTGTTGTGCATTAATTATGCAAATTAGGAATTTATTTGCATAATTGGTATCTGTTGATGATCCACTTTCCATAAACTACATACGTTACATGTATTTGAGTCTGATAATGGAAAACACTGCAAATATAGATTTTCCTCATTAGCTATGCAAATTAGGTCCCAATTAGCAAAATTTGCACTTCATTGTGTATATCTCTATCTAGGCTACCTGCATACAATATATCATGGACATCCGTCGTTCCTTTGTTCAGTTATTCTCCTTAGAAGATTTTCACAAAAACGCCCCTGCAGTTCTAGAGGAAGCTGCTAGGGGGCCCAAACCTACACCACGTCTTTATTACATTACAAGCTATCTGCCACCCAAAAATCAAGACCACAGCACGTCCAGGTCAAAAGATACAAAGATTGAAGTTCTGCTGCAGTACCAAGGTCACATACCAGGGGGCCCAAAATTGACCTTGAATTTCGGCTTCACAACACCCGCCCACATACCAAATATCATTGTAATCCATCAAGAAGCTCTTGAGTAATGCTGACTGGAGTGGTGCGGAAACACAAACAGACAGATAGACAGACAGACAGACAGACAAACAGACACACCCAAAACAATATCTCCATTTTTCATGGAGATAACAATACAGAAATCCTTTGGGGCGACTAGTAGGCATTACACTGTACAATGGAGGACTGGTATTGTTATCTCCATGAAAAATGGAGATATTGTTTTGGGTGTGTCTGTCTGTGTGTGTGTGTGTGTGTGTGTATGTTTGTGTTTCCGCACCACTCCAGTCCAGTGACCTGGATGTGCTGTGGTCTTGATTTTTGGGTGGCAGATAGCTTGTGATGTAATGAAGACGTGGTGTAGGTTTGGGCCCCCTAGCAGCTTCCTCTGGAACTGCAGGGGCGTTTTTGTGAAAATCATCTAAGGAGAATTACTGAACAAAGGATTTCCATGATATTTAGTATGCAGGTAGCTTAGATAGAGATATACACAATGAAGTGCAAATTCTGCTAATTGGGACTTAATTTGCATAGCTAATGAGGAAAATCTATATTTGCAGTGTTTTCAATTATCAGACTCAAATACATGCAACGTATGTAGTTTATGGAAAATGGATCATCAACAGATACCAATTATGCAAATATATTCCTGATTTGCATAATTAATGCAAAACACCATAATTCATCTAATTGGAAAAGTATAGGACTGTCAATATTGCAACATGTAAGTTAGGACTCTCAATATGATACTTGGTATGCAGGTAGCTTAGACAGAGATATATATAATGAAGTGCAAATTATGCTAATTGTGACTTAATTTGCATAGCTAATGAGGAAAATCTATATTTGCAGTGTTTTAAATTATCAGACTCAAATACATGTATGGAAAGTGGAGCATCAACAGATACCAATTATGCAAATAAATTCCTAATTTGCATAATTAATGCAAAACACCATAATTCATCTAATTGGAAAATTATAGGACTGTCAATATTGCAACATGTAAGTTAGATAAGGGTGTTTATGACCAAGCATATATTATGCAAATGTGTATTTCACTAAGTCATTTGCATGAATAGAATTGTTCATGGAGATATGAGGTCATAGCCTGAGTACCAACCTCCGTAGTGACCGCTGGCTCAAAAGAATTCGCTTGCTAACCACGGAGTCTGACCCTGCGCGTATCCGTCACGGCTGTTAGTCAGATATTCGTTCCGATTTTGAACGAGCTCGCTGATTGGCCCCATTCGTCTAAGCTCCCCCCATGCCACACTGTTCTTCGTAACGGGTAGGTTCTAAGAACTGTTGCCATGGCGATTCTTTCAAAACTGGACCCGAACAGGGCAATAGAGACACCTTGGAACGAAAAATGGCACCGAACGCAGCTCGAATTCCCCTCATTACGTGATAATGAGACAGCCGTGACGGATACGCGCAGGGTCAGACTCCGTGGTTAGCAAGCGAATTCTTTTGAGCCAGCGGTCACTACGGAGGTTGGTACTCAGGCTAATGAGGTCATGGAACTCTAACTTGTTTTTGGTCTGTCTGTCCATGTGTGTATCAATCTGTGTTTCCGGATATTTGTCAGTGTAACAGCTAGTGTGGTTCAAGCACCACTTACTGACCAGTCTAACTGGTCTGGACCTTTTAGCCTTAAGTGTGGTGTTAGGGGCATTGGGTTTGTGTGCTGGCGGGCCCAGGGTCAATTCCCGGGTGCCAGGAGACTATACTATATACGGCGGCCGTTTTAATTTTGGCGTTGGAGACCACTCCATAATTTAGCGTAGAGCGTAGGGAGGCTTTTCTGAATTTATCGTGAACCAGGAGACTGTACTACTCTCCTTGTGCATTTCAGTCAGCATAACTTAACAACCTCTGGATGGATTGTGCTGATATTTGGTATATGGGTGGGTCTTGGGAGACATAGATCAAGGTCAACTAGAAAGGCAACATTTGCGAGGGCAAATACAGTATATTTTGCCCATCCCCCTCCCAATGCAAAATCATTCCTGTGCCAAAAAAAGTCTGCAAGGGGGGACCCAGAACTTCATAACAGACATGGTGATTCATAATCCCTCATAACTATCCCACATACAAAATATGCCATCTTCAGACCTACATGTATGCCTGGTTTTCTTGTGCAGTGATTCTTTATATCAGTGACATGTTATTCCACACATTGAGCAACTGTTGAACAAACAAAAACTTGAAAGATAGCTCACAGTGTTTCAGTGAGCACTCAAAGATTTCTAAGATTTTTGATGATTCTTCAATCATCTTAAATGAATCTTTTTACAGTAGCTACATATTGATATAGCAAATATATCAGCAGTCCCCGTAAACTTCCCTTTTGTTAGTCTGAGGTGACCTAGGGTTCATGTGCCAAAAGTTCAAGGGTGAGCGAAATGACTACTGGTGATGGATCGTGAACAAACCTTGAGGTTAATAAATATCCCTTCATGCAAGAATAGTCGCCATTAACTATAGCTGATCATTCAACACTAAGAAAAGATGGATAACCTGGTCTGCTTCTGAACTTGACAAGGTTGGACACCATGACGTCGACCTTGACCATGATGAGGAAGTTGCCAAGTTCCCCATCATAGGTAATGTTCACAATGTGTGTGGACATGAACCTTAACCCATTTCTCTTTTGGTGTGTCACAAAAATACACTGAGATAGACAGTCACTGATTTCATCAATGAAGGCAGCAGCTGCACAAAGATATATGACATTGTCTGCCCTGGGGTGAAACTGCTATTAGGCCACACCAATTTATTTTCTTGGTAAACGGATTTTTATTTTCCAAAAAAAAAAATGTAGAAAAAAAAATTCATGAAAACAGAGGCCTGGGCCAGCCTTCTGTTTTCATGATTTTTTTTTTCTAGAATTTTTTTTTTTGAAAATAAAAATTTGTTAACCAAGAAATTAAATTGGTGTGGCCTTAAGGCATGATGGGAATGTGGTAACTGTATAACTTACTTTTCCACAGCAACAACTGTGTGTTGGAGTCAGAAAGAAACTTGTCAAAAACTTACATTTGGTCGATAATATGTCCAGACTGAGTGCTTCTTTATCAACTATACTGCAGTCTATATCATTGGAAATTCTGTTCATTGCCCTTTACAATAATATTATGGTACCCCCATCAAATTTTGTTATGATCATAAAACCCAATCCCCATGCCTGGGAAAATTTAGTTTGAAGCATGGAACACAGGTTTAAGAACAACATTTCTAAACATTTAGTAATTTTGCCTTTTACTATTTCACTAAAAAAATATAGAAAATTTATTATGTATCACATGTACAACTGTTGTAATATATCTTATCCCCAAAAATACCCACTCAGAAAAAGACAAAAAAGATGGAAAATGGGTTATTGGCTAGCACTTTGGATGCACCCATTAGAAGTTTTACCTGTAGTTGTTGATCAGTCAGTTCCCTGATGGCCTTCTGTACTGACTTGTATGCCTGTTTGAGTCGTGCACCCAGCACACGGTGGTCTGGTTCAGCCACCAGTTTTACACAGTATTTCTGTTTGTCACTGGACGTGGTTAAGGTACGCACATTCAGTTCCTAATGAAGCAAGATGGCAAGGTAGACAATACATGACATGTTGGAAATGCTACATATCAGATTTGGCACAAAACAAATCTTTAAGTTAATTTTCAAATTAAAACATTTTCATACTGATTTCAATCTAAATGTTTGTAGCAAAAACGAAGTCAATAGTCAGGCTAATAAACCTTTTCCCTGCCAAACTAGACTTCTGTATTGGTTGTATTGTTAGGAATCAAAGGATAGCACAATCAAACATTAAGTTTTTACAAAATAATTATTGATCAGAGCTACATGCACGATGATCTAAGCCTTATCACTGTTAAAATACTAGTACACGTATCTAAAAAAACATGTCATTCCAGATTTTCATCATGCAACAATTTCTACATTTTTTCAGCATAAATGCAGCAGTCCTGACCTCTAGGATGTAGCTCTCCAGTGACTGGACATCATCCAAACACTGCTGGTCCTGCTGGATCACTACCAGCTCCTTCAGAGGGTACTGGAGTACACAGGAGGGGCACAACAGTCTGTTAGTACCTCAGAGAGGCATGGCAACATACATGTACATGACGTTTGTATCAATATTTTAGGTATTTGAGGTTGTAGTAGACTGGGTTTCATTTTCTAAAAACAGCATTGTGGGGTTTGTGCACGTGATTCTACATTTTGCATGTGCCTGTGTAGCCTGTATAACAGCCCTTCGCCTTAACACACTAGCTAGCTTTGCATGCAGGCATGCAGTGTGGCAGCAGCTGGTTACTAGTATATTACACTGACAAGTTTTTGGTGGTTAGCCTTCTTTTTTACGATAAGGGGCTATGCATGATCTTGCATATTATACAGCAGGTAGCACAGTGGTTCAAAAACCAGTGTTTCATACACAGGTTTCATACGTGTATGAAATTCATACGCGTATGAAACCGACGTAGCGTATCAAATCGTGAGCGGTGCGGTAGGCGATTCAGTAATTCTTTCGATATTTGTACGCGTCGCCAAAACATGGGGAAAACTAGCAACGCTATCGGAGACACGCGTGCAGTCCGCTCGGCGGACATTTTCATACGCACCCAGGCACTTTGATACGTCAATCGGTAATATTTGGTAGCTATCGGCGACATGCGTGCAGTCCGCTCTGAAAACATTTTCATACGCGCCCAGGCACTTTGATACGTCAATCGGTAATATTTTGTAGATATCGGAGACATGCGTGCAGTCCTCTCGGAACACATTTTCATACGCGCCTGGGCACTTTGACATGTCAATCGGTAATATTTGGTAGCTATCAGAGACATGCGTGCAGTCCGCTCGGAACACATCTTCATGTATTACGCACCCGGGCACTTTTGATACGTCAATTGGTAATATTTGGTAGCTATCGGAGACATGCGTGCAGTCCGTCAGAACACATTTTCATACGCGCCCGGGCACTTTGATACATCAATCGTGGGCAGTAGCAGGGAGGCAAAATTGGTCAATCTTGCGTACGCGTCGCCAAATTATGGGGAAAACTAGCTGCGCTATTGGGGAGGTCGTGCCTTCCGTTCCGCGCACAGTTTGATCTGGCAGTTTTTACATGTGACTGAGTAAGTTTGCGCTCGCTCTGAGAGTTCCACAATGTGCATAGCATACAAATGCAAATTGCAGAACTGTAATACTACTTCACTCTTCCTGTGGACACACACAACTGTGCACAGACAAACAAACAAACACACCAACTGACTACAAAACTGTTTTCACAGAGATGAAAGTACAGTCAGAAGTCATCAGGAGTGCAAACCTTGACTGGGATGGTTTTCCTGTCCCTGATGACACGGGAAACTTCAATCACAGACTGCATCCTGGACACAGACCTCTCTATCTGCTGGTCAATCAGCTTCTCCCTGTCAGCATGTGGACAAGCAAAGGTTTGTTTCAGAAACATACATCTTTGTATATGTTTTGATAATCATACTATAATGCACTAATTCAAAATGAAATATGAATGTTCAATGGTCTCTACCATGCAATACTCTATATTCTATAATTGTTTAAAATGCTAATTGGTAGATATACAGCAAGAAGACAATCCTGCCTAAACCATTATCATAGTAGGACTTTGACATTCAACTAAACCAACTGTAGGATTAAACTTTTCACCTTGGCTTTGGTAACATGAGATAGTGCACACTGTCGACATTATGTTTCTTTGTGAGGGATGGGTCCAGCAAGTGACGCAGATTCTGGTACATCTGTTCTGTTAGGAAGGGGATAAATGGGGCCTGGAAAAGAAAACAACATGCACATTTACCACTGAGAAATACATTTTGTAGATCAACTGAACACTGTGTTAAAACCTGTTATTGTCCATTGACAATTTTCCCATCAAAATGTATCAATATTTAATATGTATAATGCTCAAGTCTAACATTTTGGAAAAAGTAAATGATATGAACTAAATGTACATGATTTTACAAACTCATGTACGTACAAACATGTAGCAACACTCTGTGCAGTCACACAAATATATTCAATTTACTATATACAAAAATCAGTTATGCAAACTAGCAGATCATAATGTGCTAGGTGGTTGTGGTTAATTATAAGGATGTGTAATCTAGAGCTATGTAAGCGTGCCCCACAGCACAGTTCGACAGCGTCAAAAGTGCACAGGAAACACGCTTTGACGGCCGTCCCAGGGTGCCATATAGGGCACCAAGAACTACTGTTTTTTACCGTCTCCACAACTATCCAGGATTTTTTTCATTTCTATGAAAGACAGAGCTTGGGAAAATACGGAATTTGCTACGTTCCTACCATTGACCACAAAAGAAATATGAAGTTTCCGCATAAATTATGTAAATTAGGTCCTCATTAGCATAACACACATTCCATTCTATTAACCTTTCCTAAATCTCCACATGACATCCGTAGCATTTACCGTAAGGGAAATTTGAAGTTTCTGCAAAAATTATGAGGTCCTCTTAAGCATAACACACATTCTGTTGTATTCACCTTTCCTAAAGCTACCTACACCTCCAATATGACCTCTGTAGCATTTACCGTGAGGGAAATATGAAGTTTCTGCAAAAATTATATAACACATATTCTGTTGTATTCACCATCAGTTTCCTTAAGCTACCTACACCTCCAGTATGTAGCATGTACCGTAAGGGAAATATGAAGTTTCTGCAAAAATTATATAACACACATTCTGTTGTATTCACCATCAGTTTCCTAAAGCTACCTACACCTCCAGTATGTAGCATGTACCGTAAGGGAAATATGAAGTTTCTGCAAAAATTATGCAAATGGCGTCGATGTGGCAGGCCGGGTCTGGAGGTCAGAGATCAGCAGTGATGTTTTAGTAGCCTTTTGAAAGTTACATGTAGTCTCGATGTGGCCACTCTAACTGTAGCCGGCAAATCATTCCATGAAAATTTACCCCTGAACGCAAATTTTCTGCGGCCGGATTCTAGTCTGACTTTCAGAACTTGCAATAAGTTTGAATTATGTCTTGTTGCATAGGTATGAGATGTTCTGTCAAATATTTGTACATAATCAGTGAAAATCGACGGCAGTGACACTTGATTCAATATGCTGTAGCTAAGAAAGTTGGGGCTGAGAATTATACGACAGGCTCTTCTTTGTACATTCTCAATTTCTCGAGATTGGGCATTAGTGATACCTGGGTGCCACACAGGGCATGCATAGAAAAGCGTATTCTACAGTCGGCCGCACATGGGTTCGCCCTTAGTAATAGCCTCTGGCTAGTTGGGTAACCCTGGCAACATGCCGAACCAATAAATAAATAAATAAATAAATAAATAAAAGCGTATTCTAGAGTTGGCCGTATAAAGCCAACGAAGACTAGTGTCAAGTCTGTAGCGTCAAGACCATGTCTCTTAAGTACCCGCAACAGGTACAGTCTGCGGCTCCCCTTGTTTACCATCATGTTGACGTGGGCGTCCTATTTCAGGTTAGCTTGAAAGATCACTCCCAAGATCTTAGCGAACTGTACAATTTCAAGTGTTGATGTTATAACAGTCAGCACAGGTGGGGAAGGGGGGTTCTGCATGTAACATATCAGCATCACCATACATTTAGAGGGGTTGAGTTGCATGTGGTTGTCCTCAGTCCACTTGCAAGACAAAAGTGTTGTATATATCAAGGTCTCATTCATGAGTTTTTTCGCCCCATATAGGCTTACATATTATAACACATGTTTTATATCGGCGCGTGGTACTGAATCCATGTTATTTGATCACAGTTTAACAACGCACGTCCGAGTCTTCTCCTCATCCTCATACTATTATTAGTCAAAAGTGAGAGTTCCATCCACTAGAATTTTTTTTCATGTTGATGTTCCAGGATTTGGTGGCTAGAGTTTTCTTGGATTCCCCTATTTTGACGAATTATATAAAAATCAGAGCTTCAAAACTTCTGTAAATCTTCCAAATCTGTACTTATAATAGAATATATACGAATGCGATACACTAAAAAATAACTCACTTCCTGAGAGCTGCCCTAGCCTGACCACTCTCTTCCGCCACCTTGAATAAATATGTAACCCATTGCGCCCCATAGTTGACTACACAGGGTCCATTGGATATAACACATCCAAAGCCCTATAGCAGACCTATTAGCACCGCTGGTTGGGAAATCTATACACCACATTAAGAACTCAAAACATCTTGCAGAAGAAATGTCCACAATTCTGATAGCAAATGTTGCACGATGTGGTCTTTCTCTTCACTGACACGCCTATCCCAGAAACACTTGACATTATCAGAGGAAGACTTCAGGCGGATAAGGATTTGAAGAGCCGGACCAACCTAGAGGTAGAGGACATTTTAGAACTACTCTCATTCAGATCATTGTCACAACTACATGTACATACTTTAGTTTCAGGGGTAACATCAACAGAGGTTTGGAACAGCCATGGGTACTAGTAGCCATGTGTCCCCGGTGTTGGCCAACATGTTTATGGAGTGGCTGGAGCAACAGGCCATGACCACAAGTTATGGAAAAGGTATGCCGATGATGTAATGGATCCGGAGGTTGTGAAGAGGGGAGTCCAGCAGGAGCTCACAGACCACCTCAACAACATTGACCCCACCGGCAACATACAGGTTACATTTGAAGAGGAAGAACAAGGAACATTGACAGTTTTCTCGACACTCTTCTGGTACGGAAGAGGGATGGCACAGTCAAGCTTTTGGTGTATAGGAAGAGTACACAATACAGATGAGTGCCTCAACTTTCAGTCCCACTACCCACTGCACCGAAAACTGGGAGTCCATCGCACCTTACTGGACGGGTGTAATGCCGTAGTAACAGAGGACCAGGACAAAGAACTTGAAACACAGCATACAAAAAGGGCCCTCCTGGGTTGCAGCTACCATCATGAAAGTGACTCAACAGAGGAGGACACAAACAGAAAGAAAGGAGTAAGAAGCAAGAGGAACTAGAATGGCAACATTTTCGGGAAAATGCAGGATATTCCCCTCCCATTACCATGAAGTCTCTGCATAAATTATGCAAAGGAGGTCGGCATTAGCATAATTTATATACACGTGTGTTCACCTCTCCTAAAGGTACCTACATCTGAAATATGACAATCGTAGCCTTTACGGTGAGGGATATGCATAAATTATGCAAACGAGGCCCTCATTAGCATAATCTATGGCCAGGTTTTATGACCCTTCCTTATGGTACCTACATCTCAAATATGACATCCGTAGCTTTCACGGTAAGGGAAATACAAGTTTATGCCTAAATTATGCAAATGAGGTCCACATTAGCATAATTTATGGCCAGGTGTAGTCGCCTTCCCTAAAGGTACCTACAACTCAAATATGACATCCATAGCTTTTACGGTAAGGAAAATTCAAGTTTATGGATAAATTATGCAAATGAGGTCCTCATTAGCATAATTTATGGCCAGGTTTCCTGACCTTTCCTAAAGGTACCTACATCTCATATATGACATTCGTAGCTTTTACGGTAAGGAATATACAAGTTTATGCATCAATTATGCAAATGAGGTCAGCATTAGCATAATTTTTGGCCAGGTGTGTTCACCTTTCCTAAAGGTACCTACATCTCAAATATGACATCTGCAGCTTTTACGGTAAGGGAAATACAAGTTTATGCATGAATTATGCAAATTAGGTCCTCATTAGCATAATTTATGTCCAGGTGCATTCACCTTTCCTAAAGGTACCTACATCTTAAAGATGACATCCGCAGCTTTTACGGTAAGGGAAATATAAGTTTATGCATAAATTATGCAAATGAGGTCCGCATTAGCATAATTCATGGCCAGGTGTGTTCACCTTCCCTGAAGGTACCTACATCTCAAATATGACATCTGCAGCTTTTACGCTAATGGAAGTACACGTTTCTGCATAAATTATGCAAATAAGGTTCTCATTAGCATAATTTATTGTCAGGTGTATTCACCTTTCCTACAGGTACCTACATCTCAAATATAACATCCGTACATTGTAACATAAGGTACATATAACTTTCTGCAATACCATTAGTAGAGCTACCACCGCGCATCTACTTGGTTTTTGGCAGAAGAAAGAAGAAGAAGAAGAAGAAGAAGAAGAAGAACAGGCAAGCAAAAACAATATATCCCCCTTCCCACTGGAAGGGGAATATAAAAAGCAAGAGGTATATGGTGACCATCCCTTAAAAGAGTCACAGAGCCATTGGAAAGGGTGTTCAGGAAACATAATGTACTAGTAGCCATGGCAGTTAAGCCAAAAACAACATTGAGGAGCTTACTGGTGCACCCGAAGGGCAAGCTGGATGACTTAGCCAAAACAGACTGTGTGTACAAGATCCCATGCCAAAGCTGTGAGGAGATGTATAGGAGAAACAGGCAAGACCTTTGGGACAAGAAGAACACAAAAAGGAAACCGACAACATTGATACTGTGACGTACACTAGATCTCAGAAAAGACATGCTCAGAAAGAAGAGAAGAAATTGGCAGTCACAGATCATATCCGATAACAACTGTGTGATAGACTGGGAGGGGGCCAAGGTAATAGACAGAGAGGACAACAGACGCATCCAATGGATTAAGGAAGTCAACACCAGTGATGAACCAGGACGAGGGGGGATACAAGCTTAGCCACATTTGAGATTGTGTTCTCGCCCCAAAAGCGCCACCTACATCGGCTAGTTATAGCGGCGAGAAGCAGTACTCCAGTCAGAAGTTCTTAAGAAGGTGTCTGACAGACACCGAAACATCAGCAGGTAAGAAGTGACTGGTTGTGTAAAAAAGAAAACTTCAATACTCATGACGGAACCCATTAACCCAGTAGGCTAAAATCTCAAAACGTCTGTCACCCTCTCCACAACTTGAGTTTGATTACGAGATGAAGAAGACCTGTTCTAGAGCATATAATGAGACACTATCGCCGTCCAGGAATTCATGATCTTGTGTAAAATTGGACCATCACAGCGTGTCACTGAGAACCCTGTAACGGTGTGCTGTGGCTACAGCTACAATCATCGACAATTTTCATCTTTTGAAGTCTCAAAATTGTAACAACAAGGTCAGTGCTAGACTTTACCAGTTCATTATCAGTCCACAAAACTTCTGTCACAGCGTGCAGCTCAGCATGTGAAATACCAGTCTTGACATGCTGACTGACATGTGGCGATGGCAGAACATGAAAAATTTCCTTACAGAAGCAACTTGAAGAGTAACTCGCAAGAAAGTTTCTATCATTTCACAAAGGAAATTAATATGGAATACTAATATGTGTCTTTTAACTAAAAGTAGGAGAAAAATACCTGTAAAAGCTCGGCCGTCACAGCGTGCAGCACGGCAGCAATTGAGAACTGTTGTGCAACATACTGTGCAACCAAGGTGCAACTAGTACCTTAATTCTGCTGTCACAGTTGCTAAATCAACAATTTTCATATCTTCAAGTCTCACAATTGTAAGTCAGTGCTAAGTTTTATCTTCCGTCACAGCGTGCAGCTCAGCATGTGAAATACTCGTCTTGACATGCTGACTGACACCTGCCGACGGCATCTGCATGCTTTTTAATACTCATTATACCTTATTGTGCAAAAATACTTAATTCAGAAATGCACTATTGTAATGAGTATTTCCCTTCAAGCTTGTGTCCGAAAATCTCCGTGATAGTGGATTCACACACAAAAAAAGAGACCGAGCACCGCACATCCAGACAAGTCATGCCGTACAGCCGGAATGTTTGTGCCGCGATAAGTGGCTACTTTCTGTTTTTTGCCATGACAGACACATGCATGTGCGGATCAGCCGCTTAAAAGCGGCTGATCCGCACATGCATGTGTCATGGCAGATATTCCGTGCATCGAGAACGGCGTTCCCAGTAGGTTTTATGCAGGTTTATTGGCAGCTTGAGCAAAGCAAACTGTAAGTATTACATCTTAAGATTATAAAAAGCGGAAAAGTTGATAGTTTGGGTGTATTTTATTCATTTTCAGAACGGGTTAGTTGAACAAACTCCAAGAGCAGCTCGTATGTTCTGACAGGCGCTCTGTACGAACTTGGCAAATTCCGTATTTTCCCAAGCTCTGTCCTTCATAGAAATAAAAAAAGATTTAAAATAAGGTTGCTGAACTAATCATGATAAACTCACCATAACTTGAGTCATGGAAAACAGCACGCTGAACAGAGTCTCTAGTGCTTGGAGACAGTCTTCTGTGCCACCATCTCCCTGGAAACAAAATACACATGGAACCACGGTCAAATATAAAATCTTCATTCCACTCCAAAGCCATCTCTATCTCTTCTACAGCATATATACTGGGATCATAAGCCCTGAAAACAAATTCTGTTTTTAAAAGTGCCAAGCTTGTGTATACCACTTTGAAAAAAAAAATGCAAACAAATGTGACTGAGCAGTGTCTGTAATTTTGAATAAAAATCAATAATGGTTGTCACAGCACGCTGTAGATAACATTACATAGAATGTATGACATTGTGTAACCGACTTGAAGTATTTAGACCCATCATCCATGGAGCTCTAGATCAACCAACTACATGTAGAGGCAAGTCTACGCTTGACTTGATAATTACCTTCGCCAAGAAGGTTATGCATGAGGGTAGCGTTTGTTTGAATGTATGTAAAGAAGCAGAATAACTGGAGAAGGCCTGGATGGATTGTCTTGATATTTGGTAGGTGGGTAGATCTTGAAAAAAAAACATACGACATCTTTCCTAGTTCTTTAAAATGAATAACATTAGCCTAGTAAGACCTCAAAGTCCCGTTTACCTATAGGAAAAGTTGTGTTTCAATGCTTTATTTTTCATTGTGAAGTTTTTCCTGTATAACTAGTAGTAACTGTATAACTGTCGAAAATTATTCCTCTGAATTAGGTGCCGTCTTGTACACACTTACATGGGCTCAACTGTGTACAGAAATCTTAGTCGATATTGTTTCAAAGGCTTCTAAACAAACGGCATCTTTCCTACGCCTATACACAACAAGCGGCCGAGACCTTGCTCCCTAAGCTTATATGACCCGTTCACAATGTACCTATAGGAAATGTTGCGTTTTAAACAAACGGCATATTTCCTACTTCTATCAACCTCATACACAACAAGCGGCCGAGACCTTGCTCCCTAAGCTTATATGACCCGTTTACCTATAGGAAATGTTGCGTTTTAAACAAACGGCATATTTCCTACTTCTAGAAACAACTTATACAACAAGAGGCCGAGACCTTGCTCCCTAAGCTTATATGACCCGTTTCCCTTTTGGAAATGTTACGTTTTAAACAAACGGCATCTTTCCTACTTCTATAAACAACTTATACAACAAGCGGCCGAGACCTTGCTCCCTAAGCTTATATGACCCGTTTACCTATAGGAAATGTTGTGTTTTAAACAAACGGCACCTTTCCTACAATCCTACTTCTATAAACAACTTATACAACAAGCGGCCGAGACCTTGCTCCCTAAGCTTTCATGTATATGACCCGTTTACCTATAGGAAATGTTGTGTTTTAAACAAACGGCATCTTTTCTACTTCTATAAACAACTTATACAACAAGCGGCCAAGACCTTGCTCCCTAAGCTTATATGACCCCTTACCTATAGGAAATGTTGCGTTTTAAACAAACGGCATCTTTTCTACTTCTATAAACCTCATATACAACAAGCGGCCGAGACCTTGCTCCCTAAGCTTTCATGTATATGACCCGTTTACATATAGGAAATGTTGCGTTTTAAACAAACGGCATCTTTCCTACTTCTATAAACAACTTATACAACAAGCGGCCGAGACCTTGCTCCCTAAGCTTATATGACCCGTTTACCTATTGGAAATGTTGCGTTTTAAACAAACGGCATCTTTCCTACTTCTAGAAACAACTTATACAACAAGAGGCCGAGACCTTGCTCCCTAAGCTTGTATGACCTGTTTAACCATAGGAAATGTTGCGTTCTAATGTTATTTCTTCATTGTAAAGTTTTTCCTGTATAACTGTCGAAAATCATTTCTCTATATTAGGTGCCGTCTTGTTCACATTTACATGGGTGCGACTGGGTAAAGAAATCTTAGTCGATGTGTTTTAAAAGATCTTAAAAGGCTTCTCCAAAAACAAACGGTATCGTAACTACTTCTATAAACAACAAATTTATTCGCTGTATCGTGTTCTTTAAAAAGCCTTCGCGTGTACATATGTGACATATGTATTTGGGCGGGTGGGCAACAGTCCTTACACCGTAAAATACCGGAGAGATCCTAGTTTCCTAGTCTTGAGTGGTTTTTCTTTGTTTTGTAACTGTCGCTCCAAATGGTTGTGAGAAATGGGTTCATTTGCAAGCACAGTCTTTTTTTATTCATTTACTGTTAATCTAGGATCTAGCTGCGAACAAGCCGTTACCCAAGATAAGATAATGATCAGCGCCCCCACCACCAGTACCCTCCAGCTGTGTACCATGTGACAGGGTATTACCCAATGACAGACAAGTGGGATTTTTAAATTTTACCGGATGTGCGAAAGGAATCAAGTTGTTTTTCCGGCTGGCGTCTGTTCGAGAAGAAGTACTGCATTTTCTTTTGTTCGAGACTCTGCTTTTACCACGGTTCTTGGGACATCGATCCGGCGACGGAATGAACGCAAGACTAGGACATGGATATAATTCTGTACAAGCTGATGGGATGGAGAGCCGATTTGAACAAGAACACAGCACAAATTTTTGATAATATTTACACACACGTAAAGGGGTCATAACGATGTTGAAAGAAAAGAAAACGTCATCTTTACATAATATTAAACGTTTTTTAATCATTATTTACGATATCTTTAGACTGCTTAAAGGCTACGTGAAAAACGGAAATTACGGATGTATCCGCACCTTTTGTTCATCTTTACACACACGTATATCAGTCGTAATGATGCTTAAAGAAGAAAAAAACGTCATATTTACATGAAATATAAACGTTTTTTAATCAATATTTACGATATCTTTAGACTGCTTAAAGGCTATGTGAAAAACAGAAATTACGGATGTATCCGCGCCCACGGAAAGACCATGTAACGACGATCTTTACGTACTCGTATAAGAGGCGTATAGATGCGTAAATAAGGAAAATACGTCGACGTTAAGTACTGTTTAAGCATCCGTAAATATCGTTTTTCGTGCCGTGTCAGCCAAATAGTAACGCAGTTCGCTACACCAACCATGAGAACCGTTTCCTTCTCCGTCATTATTACTAAAGTATTTATCTGCTTGCATACCCTTAGAAATTCACAAAAGTAAACAAAAATCTTGATCAGCAGTTTATTACAGGTTTGCGATAGCAAAACCTGTTCTGTTTTTGCATCCAAGGAAGGGGGCGGCCATGTTGGATGTGACCATTTTATTGGGAGGGGTGTTTTTTTCGCTAATGTTGGGTGTGACTATTTTGACGGAGGGGTGTTTTTCTTGCTAGTTTTCTTTTTTTGGTTTTCTTGCTAATTTTTTCTTGCTTTGGGTTGGGTGTGACCATTTTTACTGGAGGGGTGTTTTTTCCACTAATGTGTGGGTGTGATAGATGGAAGTTATTAATGTGGTGGTGTTGTGACCTTGCCGTTGGCACAAATGGACACAAGGCCCACTGTACTAAAGGACGAGCAAGGTCCACTGAGCATCATGTTGTTGTGATCTTGTCGAAAAGTAAGGGACGACAAGATCCCTAACGATAGAGGGTTAATATAGATTTGTTATTTAATGTGATGTTGGATTAGAAAGTGTTGGAATTGATAATATCGGGGGGTGGTTTTTGTCGCTAATGTTGGTTCCCTTTATTTTTCTTAGTTTTGGGTTGGGTGTGACCATTTTGACCGGAGGGGTAGTTTTTGCCACTAATGTTAGGTGTAAGAGATGAATGTTATTAGTGTGGTGGTGTTGTGACCTTGCCGTTGGCACAAATGGACACAAGGCCCACTGTACTAAAGGACGAGCAAGGTCCACTGAGCATCATGTTGTTGTGGTCTCGTCGAATAGTAAGGGACGACAAGATCCCCAACGATAGAGGTTTAATATAGATTTGTTATTTAATGTGATGTTGGATTAGAAAGTGTTGAAATTGATAATATTGGGGGGCGTTTTTTGTCGCTAATGTTGGTTCCCTATATTTTCTTAGTTTTGGGTTGGGTGTGACCATTTTGACCGGAGGGGTGGTTTTTGCCACTTATGTTAGGTGTAAGAGATGAATGTTATTAGTGTGGTGGTGTTGTGACCTTGCCGTTGGCACAAATGGACACAAGGCCCACTGTACTAAAGGACGAGCAAGGTCCACTGAGCATCATGTTGTTGTGATCTTGTCGAAAAGTAAGGGACGACAAGATCCCCAACGATAGAGGGTTAATATAGATTTGTTATTTAATGTGATGTTGGATTAGAAAGTGTTGGAATTGATAATATTGGGGGGTGGTTTTTGTCGCTAATGTTGGTTCCCTTTATTTTTCTTAGTTTTGGGTTGGGTGTGACCATTTTGACCGGAGGGGTAGTTTTTGCCACTAATGTTAGGTGTAAGAGATGAATGTTATTAGTGTGGTGGTGTTGTGACCTTGCCGTTGGCACAAATGGACACAAGGCCCACTGTACTAAAGGACGAGCAAGGTCCACTGAGCATCATGTTGTTGTGGTCTCGTCGAAAAGTAAGGGACGACAAGATCCCCAACGATAGAGGTTTAATATAGATTTGTTATTTAATGTGATGTTGGATTAGAAAGTGTTGAAATTGATAATATTGGGGGGTGTTTTTTGTCGCTAATGTTGGTTCCCTATATTTTCTTAGTTTTGGGTTGGGTGTGACCATTTTGACCGGAGGGGTAGTTTTTGCCACTAATGTTAGGTGTAAGAGATGAATGTTATTAGTGTGGTGGTGTTGTGACCTTGCCGTTGGCACAAATGGACACAAGGCCCACTGTACTAAAGGACGAGCAAGGTCCACTGAGCATCATGTTGTTGAGATCTTGTCGAAAAGTAAGGGACGACAAGATCCCCAACGATAGAGGGTTAATATAGATTTGTTATTTAATGTGATGTTGAATTAGAAAGTGTTGGAATTGATAATATTGGGGGGTGTTTTTTGTCGCTAATGTTGGTTCCCTTTATTTTTCTTAGTTTTGGGTTGGGTGTGACTATTTTGACCGGAGGGGTAGTTTTTGCCACTAATGTTAGGTGTAAGAGATGAATGTTATTAGTGTGGTGGTGTTGTGACCTTGCCGTTGGCACAAATGGACACAAGGCCCACTGTACTAAAGGACGAGCAAGGTCCACTGAGCATCATGTTGTTGTGGTCTCGTCGAAAAGTAAGGGACGACAAGATCCCCAACGATAGAGGTTTAATATAGATTTGTTATTTAATGTGATGTTGGATTAGAAAGTGTTGTAATCAATAATATTAGGGTTGGTTTTTGTCGCTAATGTTGGTTTCCCATATTTTTCCTAGTTTTGGGTTAGGTGTGAGTGTGACCATTTTGACCGGAGGGGTGGTTTTTGCCACTTATGTTAGGTGTAAGAGATGAATGTTATTAGTGTGGTGGTGTTGTGACCTTGCCGTTGGCACAAATGGACACAAGGCCCACTGTACTAAAGGACGAGCAAGGTCCGGTGAGCATCATGTTGTTGTGATCTTGTCGAAAAGTAAGGGACGACAAGATCCCCAACGAGAGGGTTGATATAGATTTGTTATTTAATGTGATGTTAAATTAGAAAGTGTAGGAGACGTGATCTTAAAGAACATGGCAGTTGTGGTCTTGTCAGAGATGTAGGGACGACAGCCACAAAAACCATGAACGATTAGTTTGTTTAATGTTGAGATGGCCAATTAGCTTTTGGAATAAAACTAAGTCAATTTTGAAATGGTGAATACTTAAGACCCTTTCCTTCTTACAATAAAGAATGGCCGATGTATAAATACGGTTTCTTTTAGATGCCGATTTGAAGACGAACACATCAAGGATAAAGAAATGACACAGAGACAAGGATTCCCGCATACTTACCAAGGGAGACGTAAACGTTATAACACTGACTGATTGTGACTTCATAATGTTGACTTACTACGATCCTTATTAATTACTGAATGTCTCTATTGCTCTCTTGACCTTAACTTCCTAGTTTAACAAATCTCTCGTCTCCTGTCTTACTCTGCTCACACAACATTGATTACTTTATCTCTTCGCTGCAGTTCACTTAAACAAATGAATAACCGTCAAAGAATTATAGCACAACAATAGCAGTATTATTCTAAAGTAACCGTTCCAAGTTTGGTAAGGAGTTGCACTGTAACTTCTTGGACGTAAGTGACGGAGTGAAATGTTACTGCAGCTTGCAATTGCATACACATTTGTATTGGGTTTCTACCATTCGTACATCCGGTTTGATTTGAACTGTCGTCGACGAGGTTAATCACCTGTATTTTCTTTCATAACGTTATACATGCAAAATCAGCTTCTAAAAGTTGCACACTAAAATAAACAACATAATAGACAATACGTATTCGTTTGAATCAAATAAAGTGGACAACATGTGCACGCCAGTGTGTGGATTCTCTAAATCGTGTCAGGTAATGCCTGGTTGTAACAGCACAATCATTGTAACACGGCTCTGATGCTGGTCCGGTAGTGGAAGGTCTCCGGCGACCTCCCCTGCTGCGGTGAGAGTCTGTGTGGGAATCGGCCAGATTGTTCCAGGCCTGGATTGTTCCTCCCTGGTGCACGTGGATACCGGGTGCCCCGGATGACCTTGTAGTCCGGTATAGGTGACCTGTGCAGGGATCGAGAAAAAACATGCAGAAATATATCAACCCGAATGCTCTCTTCTTTGGTTCTTGTCGTCTCTGAAGACGGTAGACAGCTTCGGTCGATTTAACCTCTTGAACTATTGACTTGAATTAGACTATTCCAAAATCATGATTGGCTTTTCTTTCTCAAAGTAGTTGGCGGTGGCGTGTTAGTCATGTAGTTGCTAGGTCCTACAGCCACAGGGAAACAAAATTTAGAATGTATGTGACACTGATAAGCTGTTTGACATATTTCTTAGTACCTACGAATATGGCGTGTTATACTTACTTCAAGGTTTTGGAGTTCGATTAAAAAAAAAAAGGCTCGAAATTCGCATTTTAGTACAGGTAAAATTGTACTAATTTTATCTTTAGCTAGGAAAACAACATTTGGAGTTAAATATGCGTGAAACTGATAAGCAATTTCACAATTTTGGGTCCCTAGGAATTTGACCTCTTATCCTGTAACTAAGGTGAGTGAAGAGTGTACGTGTAGGGCTCTAAATCTGCATGGTAGCACAGGTAAAATTGGAGTTGTGCAGGTAGTTTTGACGGGCTTTTACTAATTTAGGCCCCCATTCCGTTGAGTTATCTGTGAAATCTTTGGTCGCTCATAAAAGGTTGCTGACATTTGAGATTTTGGGTCGCCGTAGAGATTTCACTTGAGCACGTTTTCCAGGAGTTCGGCGCTCTCACGGCGATCTGGCCAATTTTACGTTTTTTTAATGGTATTTATCATATCTTCGAATTATTGTTTTATTAATTACAAATCTTTTTAAGTATTCATAAATGTTTCTAACAAAAGGAAATATAAATTCGAGAATACTATGTTTCAGAAGTTGTTCTGATCATTTGCAAACATTTGGAAAGTGACTGTCAAAAGAGATCATTTTTTTGAATAGATTTGAAATATAGATAGCCAGATAGGTTTATTTCATATTTCGAAATATTTCGAAATAAAGATATGTGTCATTTGCCCCCCGTAACCGTGTGGTGACTTTGAATGGGGCCCTTATGTCGCCGTGAGAGCGCGGCGAAAGCGCCGTCCAAGTGGAATGGGGGTATAACTAATACTTTAAGAATTGGACGAATGCGACGTATCCTTTTTTTCTACATTTGTAATTATGTTGAGCCCAAAATACTGTTGGGCGCAATATATTGTGTTCGTATGGTTTCTTTCTCCTGTCAAATCTTGTTATCGACTCAGCTCGGTCGTCCCTGCACCAACTGAGCTGAAATTTGGTATACAGGTAGAGTGGGTAAATACCCTGGGAGCCTTTTTTTAATTTTTTCGATATTGACCTTGAAAGTGATTTTATTGAGGTTTTTCTGACCAAAAACGTACATTTTGGCCTCCTGTGCTCTGGAAATACATCCAAATGACCTGAAATTTGCTATGGTGGTACATTGAACAAATATTTAAAGAATCCCATTCGCACTTTCGGCATAAAATACTTCGAAATACGATTTTAGAGGGTGTTTTGGGAAGAAGATCGGCTATTTTCCTCATATGGGGTCACTGGCCTATAGGTCACATCTTTATTCATCTGGCCGGGTGGACTAATTCGGTCAGCCAATGAGAGAGCGCAGATTTATCAAGCTCGACCTGATTGGTTGAAATAGTCAATTTAATTAGGGGCACTACTAGTACTCTGACAGGTGCAGACACAACTTCACTACTCCCTGGCTCACATCCTTGTGTTGTAAGTTATTGTTGTGTCCTACTGAAGTTATGTAAGTGCAATTGAGAAGGTTCAAAACTTTTCTGGTGGTATTTTTCGACACACACGGTGTTTTTCTTATTTTAACACTGCATGGAAACAAAGATTTCTACAAGTTTGCAAGCTTGGACACTATGGTAAAACCTGACATTTCTTCGCTATGTACACGAATTTTCTACCCCTCTGTCACCAAGATTGGACACTAGTGCGCACAATAGTGCACACAAAGTATCCAACGTTTCCCACCTTAGGAAACATCCCGTGTCGGGACGTTGACAATAACATTAACATTAACAATAGAGAGTTGTGAAGTGCGTGAAAATTCACGTTGAGCAAGGAGGCCCTTGCTTTGAGTAGTTGTTTAAAGTTTTTGGCTAAAAATGACGTAAACCTATCAGTAAGAATTTTCAACCTCCTTGCGTAAGCCCCTGTTACATGTCTACACTATCGGACCGCGGGGAAGTCTTGAATATCGGCGCTGATCGATAGCGCATTAAACAAAATGTGTGGCGTAGCGTTGTACTAAAAAAATAATAGCATATGAATATGGGTGCCTGGAAGAGCCCATCCATGCATAGGGTTTCAAATTGGGAGAGATCCATTTCTGACTGGTCTTCAATTCAATTATTCATTCAAATACCAACATTGCAGACATACAACAAACGTTAGCCTCTATGCCACAGTCGCTTTTTGCGTGGGGAGGGAAATGGGCGAAACATGTTGCATTTGCTCCCGCAAATGTTGCCTTTCTAGTTTTTTATGGTTTTTACACGTGGACAAATGCGACGTATAATTTTTCGACATTTTTAATTTATCTTCAGCTAATTCTACATTTGTCGGGGGTTGAGGTTTTCAAACGTGGACAAATGAGATGTACTGGAATTAGTTTTGGAATTTTTACGTTTGTCAGGCGTAAAATTTTAATACGTGGATGATACATGCGACGTATTATTAATTCTAAATTAATTTGTCGGGGGGGTGGGGGGTGGTGCACATACTTGACAAAAAGATGTACTAGAATTGCATTTCTACGTTTTTCGGGCATATGATTTATGGTTTTCATACGTGGACGATGGGACGTACTGTTTTTTGTACATTTGTACTTTTTCTCCAGTTAATGCTACATTTGTCGGGGGTGAGATGTACTGGAATTAGTTTTGGAATTTCTACATCTGTCAGGCGTATGATTTTCATACGTGGACGAGTGCGACGTATTATTCTTTTCTACATTTGTAGTTTTTCTACTGTAACAGTCTACCTTTGTCGGGGATGTAGATTTTTAAACGTGTACAAATAAGTTGTATTGGACTTAGTTCGTATACGTGGACATGCGACATACTAGAATTAGTTCTGGAATTTCAACGTTTGTATGGCACATGATTTTGAAACGTGGATGAATGCGACGTATTTCTAAATTCTAGGCTGCTAAGTTAAGATACCATGAACTAACTTGAAGGTAGTCTCCGTTACTCCGACTCTACCAAAAACGAATTGCTCATTTTTCATCAAACCTAAAAAGTTTCAATAACACTTTTAACAGCCATTCTGAATATCAAACATATGTCGAGATGGTTTCGAAAATCTCTACCTTGCCATGAAAGGTATCTAAAATGACCACGAAAGCGTAACGTTAACATAAAAACTGAAAAGACCTACCTGCACAAAAACAGAAACAGACGCCTCTTACCTTGGTTCTGTACAGATCGGCTCTGGTGTTATTTGTCCTTCCAGTCTCAGAATCTAAATTTCCATAGTCGAGTCCTGTCTGCGGAACGTGCAACAACTTTTCCTGCCTTGGAGATTAATGAACAAACGTCTGGTGTTGCTATTTTCAAACAGTCCATATTCTTCAGTCTCTTCTGGCCGTGCTTCCCCGTTGTTGTTTCCACTGCTGACATGAGGGTGACACATCCCTTCTTGCTCACCATGTTGTCACAACTTTCGATTAGAGGTTAGAAATCTCCATATTATCGCTAGAAATGAGTTGTTTTCTAACACAAGAAATGCCGTTTGTTCTCATACGTCTAGACACTGTGGCCACGGTACTAGACTGTGACGCCAACCAGACGAGTACCCTGTAACTGATACTCCCATGGGTGCATCCATGTTCCTGTGCCTGGAGAAGTTATTAAGCCTCGGAACAGGGCTTAAAATTGAAACCCAGTCAAAGTTTCCATCACAATGGCACCATACCAACTTTGCTAACATGTCATACCATTTGTGGTCTATATCTATATACTATATTGCCTAAAAGACCTAAAATTTAGTCAGAACAAGATGTAACATTGACGATGGATTAAGGGCAAGGGTAACGTATTAAGGGCTAGGGTTATGGATTAAGGTTATGGTGACGGATTAAGGGTAAGGATGACAGATTAAGGGAAAAGGTGACGGATTAGGTTATCGGGTGACAGATTAACGGCTATGGTGACGGATTAAGGGTTATGGCGACGGACTAGGGGCAAGGGTGACTGATTGAGGGCAACCACTGTGAGGGATCAAGGCTTTCGTGACAAAGTAAGGGTTATGGAGACGGATTAAGAGCAAGGATGGCTGATGAAGGTCCAGGGCAACGGATTAAGGGCTAGGGTGACGGATTAAGGGATAAAGTGACAGATTAAGGGTAAGGATTGCGGATTAAGGGAAATAAGTATAGATTATGGGAAAGTGTAACGGATTAAGGGCTAAGTTGATAAATTAAGGGTAAGGATGGCGGATTAAGGGAAATGATTACAGATCAAGGCAAAGGGTAACGGATTAAGGACTAAGGCGACGGATTAAGGGTAAGGATGGCGGATTAAGGGAAATTATCACAGATTAAGGGCAAGGATGACAGATTAAAGAGGAATGATTACAGATTAAGTGAAAGGGTGATGGACTAAGGATTGTGGTGACGGATTAAGGGCAAAGGTCGCGGATTAAGGGCTATAATGATGGTTTAAGGGTGATGGTGACGGATTAAGAGCAAGGATGGATGATGAAGGTCAAGGGCAACGGATTAAGGGCTAGGGTGACGGATTAAGGGATAAAGTGACAGATTAAGGGTAAGGATTGCGGATTAAGGGAAATAAGTATAGATTATGGGAAAGTGTAACGGATTAAGGGCTAAGTTGATAAATTAAGGGTAAGGATGGCGGATTAAGGGAAATGATTACAGATCAAGGCAAAGGGTAACGGATTAAGGACTAAGGCAACGGATTCAGGGTAAGGATGGCGGATTAAGGGAAAGGATTACAGATTAAGGGCAAGAATGACAGATTGAAGAGGAATGATTACAGATTAAGTGAAAGGGTGATGGATTAAGGATTGTGGTGACGGATTAAGGGCAAAGGTCGCGGATTAAGGGCTATAATGATGGTTTAAGGGTGATGGTGACGGATTAAGAGCAAGGATGGCTGATGAAGGTCAAGGGCAACGGATTAAGGGCTAGGGTGACGGATTAAGGGATAAAGTGACAGATTAAGGGTAAGGATTGCGGATTAAGGGAAATAAGTACAGATTATGGGAAAGTGTAACGGATTTAGTGCTAAGTTGATGAATTAAGGGTAAGGATGGTGGATTAAGGGAAATGATTACAGATCAAGGCAAAGGGTAACGGATTAAGGACTAAGGCGACGGATTAAGGGTAAGGACGGCGGGTTAAGGGAAATTATAACAGATTAAGGGCAAGGATGACGGATTAAAGAGGAATGATTACAGATTAAGTGAAAGGGTGATGGATTAAGGATTGTGGTGACGGATTAAGGGCAAAGGTCGCGGATTAAGGGCTAAAATAATGGTTTAAGGGTGATGGTGACGGATTAAGAGCAAGGATGGCTGATGAAGGTCAAGGGCATCAGATTAAGGGCTAGGGTGACGGATTAAGGGATAAAGTGACAGATTAAGGGTAAAGATTGCGGATTAAGGGAAATAAATACAGATTATGAGAAAGGGTAACGGATTAAGGGCTAAGTTGATGAATTAAGGGTAAGGATGGCGGATTAAGGGAAAGGATTACAGATCAAGGCAAAGGGTAACGGATTAAGGACTAAGGCGACGGATTAAGGGTAAGGATGGCGGATTATGGTAAATTATTACAGATTAAGGGCAAGGATGACGGATTAAAGAGGAATGATTACAGATTAAGTGAAAGGGTGATAGATTAAGGATTGTGGTGACGGATTAAGGGCAAAGGTCACGGATTAAGGGCTATGGTGACGGTTTAAGGGTGATGGTGACGGATTAAGGGGAAGGATGGCTGATGAAGGTCAAGGGCAACGGATTAAGGGCTAGGGTGACGGATTAAGGGATAAAGTGACAGATTAAGGGTTAGGATTGCGGATTAAGGGAAATGAGTACAGATTATGGGAAAAGTTAACGGAATAAGGACTAAGGTGACGAATTAAGGATAAGAATGGCGGATTAAGGGAAATGAGTACAGATTAAGGCAAAGGGTAACGGATTAAGGACTAAGGCGACGGATAAAGGGTAAAGATTGCGGATTAAGGGAAATAATTACAGATTAAGGGAAATGGTAAAGGACTAAGGTGACGAATTAAGGGTAAGAATGGCGGATTAAGGGAAATGAGTACAGATTAAGGCAAAGGGTAACTGAGTAAAGACTAAGACGACGGATTAAGGGTAAGAATGATGGATTAAGGGAAATGAGTACAGATTAAGGGAAAGGGTAACGGATTAAGGACTAAGGTGACGGATTAAGGGTAATGATGGTGGATTAAGGGAAATGATTACAGATTGAGTGTAAGGATGGCGGATTAGGGGAAATGATTACAGATTGAGGCAAAGGGTAACGGATTAAGGACTAAGGTGACGGATTAAGGGTATGGATGGTAGATTAAGGGAAATGATTACAGATTAAGGGCAAGGATGACGGATTAAGAGGAACGATTACAGATTAAGTAAAAGGGCGACGGATTAAGGATTGTGGTGACGGATTAAGGGCAAAGGTCGCGGATTAAGGGCTATGGTGACGGTTTAAGAATGATGGTGAGAGATTAAGAGCTATGATGACGGGATAAGGGCAACGCTGAGGGATTAAAGGCTTTCGTGACAGATAAGGGGCAAGGGTGACAGACTTGGGTCTCTGCTGACATATTAATGTTTATGATAATGGATTAAGGGCAATAGTGACGGATTCACTTCACAAATTACCATGCAGCGCAGATGGCAGCTTCTTCAAATAATGTATCTTTGTCTAAGCTTCCTGCACACCATATTGCATGGTAATATATCGTTACTGTATTCTGCAATCCTGTTTGAAAGATTTCTTAACAAAAACACCCCTGCAGTTCCGTAGCAAGCTGCTAAGGGACCCAAACTTACCCCACTTCTTTCTTACGTGAAATTCAAAAGTGGGGTAATTATGCAAAAGTTTAAGTGAAAATGTTCTTTTCAACTGAAGGTACCACCGGAAAAGTACATTCTCCCAAGGGGGTGGGTTTTACAAAAATATTTCATTTCAGAACAGTCAGTTTTTAAGATTTTGCAGGGGAAAGAGATGAAGTGAAATATGACGTATTTTAACTATTTACTTTACAACTGTTACCTTTCTAGTTATGTTCATTTCCCCCCACATTAGTTACACTGAAACGCAAACCTGTTCATATTTGCTGAACAAGCTAATATTTATCTCTAGTTTCTACTTAACTTATATATATTTCTGGTCAATACGCTATATGTTATACCATACACTGGGTGTAGTTTGGATACATTCCGCTAGAGGGCGCAGCTGCATACGTGTCTGAACATTTGTGGGGGTATGAATGGGGGGATCTGAGTAGCCTGACGTGGTAGACAGGCCAGGTAGACAGGCCAGCTAGCCAGGCCTGGTAGACAGCCCAGCCTTTTCCGCAAACCCTGAGGGATTGGCCCCTGGGACCTAACAGGGAAGGACCAGCTAATCAAGTTGCGCAGTAGAGTGCACGGTGCATACCCTTTACTATTTTGCTTACTTATTTTTGAAAAAGATTATTTCCTGGGCAAATTTTGGTCAGAATTGTCCAGTTTTCTCCTAGGGAGGACACAAGAATGTGAATTTTAAAAATCTGGCCAAAATAGGTAATTTTTGTCATGTTTTGATCTCAGATTGACCTCTGAACCCTTCTCTTATGGTTGGACTGATATATTAGGACGGGGGGGTGAAATCCTGGTCTCATCTGAAACTTCTGTCTTTAGCTCGTTAAAATGCTGGAGTTGAACTGCTTTTTCAACCTAAAGCAACCTGACAAATCCAGCTTTGCAGGGGTGGTAAAGATTTGAGGTTTGAAATGTAGATACACAATGTACATGTGTTTTAAAGTGATTGTTTTTTATAATAATAATAATAATAATAATATCAGGTGTATTTGCAGCCAGTGCCACAGGCAGGTACCCAATGTATGGCTTAACCATGTGTTGCATAGGAAAGTCCATTTTGGAGGTCCCTCCCCTAATGCACATATACACTGCCAGGTAACTGAAGGAGGGAAATCTATATTTATGTATAGCTACTAGATAAACATTCCTTTATTGGATAAGTGGTTCCCTAAATCTAAAACTATCACATGTTTTAAAACTACACTTAACCCTCAAACACCTGAACTTTTTTTCCGACTAAAATGACCAAACTGGGTCAAAACTGACCCCAAAATGTTTTGTTTAGTAAAATCTCCCTTTCCACTTTTTTCGCTGATCATTATTCATACCTAAGTGCTTCATCAATGTAAGAGGAATGTTTTGGCATGTTTAGGTATAAATAATTCATGAGTTCCAACCATTGTCATAATTCATACAAAAAGATCAGATGGACAAGGTTTTGAACTAACCCTATTTAGACCAGGAGGGGATTTTTGAAGCCTGTAGTTGTAGAAAAGTTGCAGAAAAAAAGTGCCCAAATTTCCCTGCTAGTGTCAAACACTCAGCTTAGCGCCAAACCCGTTTGCAGTGGTGCGACGTGGGTGTCGTCTGCATCGTGAATGGAACAGTGTGTGGAGGAATGTTATGTTCACAGCTACAGATGAGAGTAGATTAATTTCGACTGTTGGGTCGGTAAACGAAAGTATTGGGACGGCGAGGAGAACCCTATGCTGACTGTTGCACAGGTAAACTGACGACAGTGTTTGTTGGAGTCAGCATCATGGTGTGGGGCAGAGTAAAAACCAGGCTAACAAGAGTTCCACGACCTCATATCTCCATGAACAATCCTATTCATGCAAATGACTTACACATTTGCATAATATATGCTTGGTCACAAACACCTTCATCTAACTTACACATGTTGCAATATTGATAGTCCTATAATTTTCCAATTAGATGAATTATGGTGTTTGCATTAATTATGCAAATTAGGAATTAATTTGTATAATTGGTATCTGTTGATGCTCCACTTTCCATAAACTACATGTTACATGTATTTGAGTCTGATAATGGAAAACACTGCAAATATAGATTTTCCTCATTAGCTATGCAAATTAAGTCACAATTAGCATAATTTGCACTTCATTATGTATATCTCTATCTAAGCTACCTGCATACTAAGTATCATATTGACAGTCCTATAATTTTCGAATTAGATGAGATATGGTGTTGTGCATTAATTATGTAAATAAGGAATTTATTTGCATAATTGGTACTTGTTGATAATCCACTTTCCATAAACTACATACATTACATGTATTTGAGTCTGATAATGGAAAACACTGCAAATATAGATTTTCCTCATTAGTTATGCAAATTAAGTCCTAATTAACATACTTTGCACTTCATTATGTACATCTCTGTCTAAGCTACCTGTATACTAAATATCATGGAAATCCATCGTTCCTTTGCTGAGTTATTCTCCTTAGAAGATTTTCAAGATAACGCCCCTGCAGTTCCAGAGCAAGCTGCTAGGGGGCCCAAACCAACACCACGTCTTTATTACACCACAAGCTATCTGCCACCAAAAAATCAAGACCATAGCATGTCCAGGTCAAGAAATACAAAAATGGAATTTCTGCTGCAGTACCAAGGTCACATACCAGGGGGCCCAAAATCGACCTTGAATTTCGGCTTCACAACACATGCCCACATACCAAATATCATCATAATCCATCAAGAGGTTCTTGAGTTATGCTGACTGGAGTGGTGCGGAAACACAGACAGACAGACAGACAAACAGACAGACACACAGACACACCCAAAACTATATCTCCATTTTTCATGGAGATAATTAACCTAAGCAACCTTGATGTCAAGATATAGAGACACCATTTTCCATCCAGTCACATTTCTTAGATCCTTACCTCTGCAATATGAGACTGAGTGCAAGATGATAATGCACGCCCATACAGAATGAGAGTCATTTCAGACCACCTCCAGGGTGCAGGAATACAGAGGATAGAAGGGCCTTCCTGCATCCCAGATCTCAACACAATTGAACACCTCTCAGACTCTGTGATCACTGAACAGCTTGGGTGAACTGTGCATGCAAGAATGATCAACAGAACAATACGACCTGCGCACGACGACTCCTTGTGGAAGAATAGCCAGGGACCGCGTAACAAAACTGGTGACAAGCATGAGGAGGCTGTGTCGGGCTGTGGTGACAGTGCATGGCTTATGTACTCAGTATTAAGCCACCTTCATCATAACTGAGGCTCCTTTACGCAATTTTTCGTTGATGAAAACTAACTTTGGCTTTCATATTAATGTGTTTTGTTGATTGAAGTTTCATATTACCCTCGTACACCAGCCACGTGCTACCAGCAGAAGAAAAACTCCAGAATTGAGCATTTGAGATTGCGCACTTTGTATGTGCTCTAAATTGAACTTATAGTCATAAATCCTGCGCTATTTAACCGTAGAATGGTCATATATTCTATGCTAAATGTAATATAACACCAGTCAGTTTAAATCCGGGAGTACAGTTTCCGGATTCGAAGGCAGCTAGAACCTCCCTGACTGAAATCCCTAGTTTTCAACTTTTTTTTCCCTGGATGTACAGGAAACTTTTACATACCATTTCAAAGATTATGTTGTCTTCATTATTAGGTTGTTTTTTTATTGCCATAGTGTATAAACTTATAGATATATTTGAAGCTAAAAATTGCTTAGACCGCAGTGTAGAAAGAGTTTCCCCAGGCTTATGAAGTTTCCCCCCAGACTTGGTGAGTTAGACCGCGGGGCTGACAGGCCAGCCTGCATGTAGACTGCATTTCATACAACACCACAAAAGTGACTGAATTAATCAGAAATCACACCTGGCCAGCCTGAGTAATTAGCACATATATGATAAATTCTATGAAAAGTCTAAAGCAAGGGGGATAGGCCGCGGTCCTGAACAGAACCCCATATACTAAAATAAACGTAGAACGGGCTGATAGTTAGGTCCGCAGAACTGAACACAGCTGAGCCACTTTCCAATAGTTGTGCATTATTTTTTGCTCTACAGAAAACTGAGATTATACTACCTTGGACCAAGGAGGTTTTTCTTGGACAAAATATTGAGAGGACTGATTTCAGAAAGAGCATATTATCCAGCTATTTAAGTTGAAGACCTACATTGATAAGGTAAACAAGAATCATGTGGGATTTTAGGCTTTGGGAAATAGGACAAATCACACCATCTCTTATAGAATATAGCCAACTGCTTTATTTGGCAGAGTCTGACTTGAATCTTGTATCTGGAGCCATGGCCAGGCATGACTATTGTCAACTGTGGAAAAATATGTCGTAGAATGTTTGATAAGTTAACTGTTGACAAATGTGTCAATCAAACTTGCAATGTAACAAATTGGTTTGATACTGAAACAAATTCACACAGGTGGAAAAGCACTAAATGTGCCTTCCTTGTTGCAAGAAAGAGGGGAAGTAAAATACCTCTTGGGTAGGATGTAACTAAGTAAAAGCAAGGAGGTTCTATATAAAACCTCCTTGGTAAAAGCAGAGGTCCTGTGAAAGCTAAAAATACTGATTTTTCTTTTTTTTAGATTGACAGTTCAGCTTAGCTGTCCATCATTTAGGCATATACATCTAAGTTTGATGGGAGCACTGTACACATAAGAAAACATCTCCAGACATTATTAGCTAATTTTAAAGTAAATGCCAGTGCTCTAGGAAGGAAGGAATTCTTAGGAAGTTAAATCAAGCACAGGGGGGATGCGTGAGAATTTATTGATGATTGAAGACCTTTATTGTATGTTCGTGCCCCGAGGGGCTAGATACAGGTCGTTTAACACAAACCTAACTAACATCTAAGTGACATATACAGTGAAATATGTACAGTACATTGTGTAAACATACATGGTAGACTGAAAGGATAAGCTAAGCTAATCTAGTAAAGTCAACTTCTTCTCGCTTCTTTGTACATGTGTAGATGTATGAACAGATCATGTTTCTTGTTTTTTATTGTTCTTTCAGGGATGTCTGTATTGGCTGTGAATATCCCAATTAATGTCAAGGTGTGAATTACACTGATTTGCATAGAGCCAAAAGACAATTGGTACATGGAAAGATAGAATTTCTCGGCTACCATGGATGCGGTAGGTATTGAAAAAGCAGAGGTTTTGGTCGGGAGGCTAGGAGCTGTGTCCACGATTTTTAACATTTCCCTCGAGGGAATGTGTGCTACCCAGTCGTAATGGGGAAGCAAGGTGCAAGTACATCATTACTTCTGTATAGAAATATATTATCTTTGCTGGAAGGGAGCTGATATGTAATCAGACTGACCCTTGGTATATATAGTACATGTATGTCAAACCAAGAAGGTTTATAAAACCTGGTCCAACAAACTTAAGGGAATGAAAAAACAAAAACAATATGGCCTGAGGACTCAGTAAAGGCTTCAACAAACCCCGTCACAATCACACCAAAGAATGATGAACTGTCTTAGTGTATATAAGATCACCTTAACTCAAGAGGCAGCTTAGAACAAGCGGGCTTGAGGCTATTTGAATCTGGCTTGGAGCGTTCATGTTCACAAATTAACGACTACAAAATCTCACAATAAATGATAGTTTTAAAGAATGATGAATAAAATGATAGAAAAAAATGATTAAAAAAATAAAGTGAAAAAAAAAGAAGATAAATGTCATGTTCACAAATTAACTACAAAATCTCACAATAAATGATAGTTTTAAAGAATGATAAATAAAATGATCCTCAAAATCTCCCAATAAATGGAGCCAAGTGCCACTGCTTGGTCTGACCTGGTAGTCGTGCTGTAAACATAGGGTCTAGGCTAACAAACTCAATAGCCTCCTTGGTCGAGACAACAGACAATTGACATGAATGCATGGCTTCACAAGAAAAGCAAATGCAGTCTTCAACCAAGGACATTATTCTAAATAATGCCCTTACTTCAACTAAACAACAATTGGGTATAGACAAATAACAACACAGGCATGCCATAAGCCAGCGTTGTGAAGTGAGAGGTTGGCTGGCTGACCAGTATTATGCAAAGTACATTTCTGGTTCCGAGATCACCAATATCTAAGGCACGAAAATAAAATAGTCCTTCAGACCAAGGAGGTTTAAAATCATCTTGTTCAGACACTAGTGAGCTGTAGGGATGAAATGGGATGCACTTGAACTAATTTGGTTGGGGGTAGGGCAGACAAATCAATCTTTAAATTTGTCTTACATTGTTTTCAAAGAATCTTTTTAGTTCACAGAGAAATGTTGCCTGGATTCATCTGAAGTTGGATACAACCTACTAGGTTTACCCAACATCTGGTTTACCCATTTGAATACATTATCTATCCCAGAAGTGAATTTTCAGGTTTCTGTACTTTAATATCATACCTCAGCTTACACCAAGGACAATATATAATGTCCTTGCTTACACCAAGGAGGTTTAGATACTGACTTATACTTATCCTTGGTAATACCAAGACCTGAGGGCCAAGGCTAACATGATCTTCAATCAAGCAGTTGTGGGGTAGAAGATTGTTATTTCTGTATTCTGATCAGATCAGCCAGGATTTCCAGGCTCCCATCCCATGACCCAAGGCAAGGCCAACATTTAGCTCAAGATCTCTTGGTAAGAATGCCCCTTTGACACACACAGTATACTCCCTGTGTGATAATTACTTCTGAATCAACTTGATAATTTGACAGCATCACTGCTTGTCCAGGACAATAGCTGAGCTAGTTTGAAGCCGCATAACAAAGAAGCGAATAATTACTTGAATTTCCTGAACGAGGATATATGAGCTCTCCCCCTAACTGCCTAAGGTCCATATTGTAATTTGTAGGATTTGGAACCAAAATATTACCTAGAACCAACGAGGCTAGAACAAACTCTAGATCTAGCTAGCCTGATGTTTCTGTTCATATGCTTGTAACAACTTCATATGTCGTTTATGAAGGTTAGACATCCTTGATTCAGGTAAAGACAATTCAAACTCTGGATAAAATTATGAGATTTAATTCGGAATCTCATAACTTCATATGTCAAATGGAACAATCTATAGAATTAGATGTGCTAAGCCTATACATGTGCTAGTATTTCCAGTTCCCGCACTACAAAAGTGACCTAAAGGCATTACTCTCCTCAGCTATGTAACACCATCCTTGGTAACACATTGAAGTAGAATGTAAACCAAAAATGATAAGTATGTCACCAACATGGCTCGAAACATGAGGTTTGAACCTGCATAAGAAAAGCATAAAATGATTAGGTTTAAAGGACAAAGGACCTTGGATAAGGTCTGAAAGTTTCAAACGTCTGATGATTTTAAACTTTATTCAGTTGTTTTGAGTGATTTGGGCTATAAAGGACATGATTTGATCGGTATGAAAGCAAGAAGATCCAAAATACTTCTCATTGCCAGTCCCAATATGAAAGGGATTTGAGGCAAAACTTAGATATGCACTGTAAGGCTGCACCAAGTAATTTTTATGGATGACGTCCTTTGGAGACCCTAAATCTAATGCGAGAGCGCGAAAAAAAAACAAGAAGGGCCGAAAAAAACAAGATGCCTAGATTTGAAATATAATAGTCGACGACACATGTTAGGACACAAATTGAATGAGAGAACACAGTGTAACAACTAACAATTCTTTGATCCATCATGAAAAAAGCAATAATTTGAATAAATCAGTTGAAGTTGAACAGCAGTTGTTGTTCTGTCCTGTTTCTTTCCATATCCCATTGATTTTGCAGGCCTGCAGAAATATATTAAATAAAAAAGGAACTCTTTGGTCATAGTTACAGGAAGCGCAATTTCTTGTTTTTTTTCTTGGAACAGACCAAAATCAATGCGCGCGCGGACGTCATCCATAAAAATTACTTGGTGTAGCCTAACCAAAAAACTTGTGGTATTCAATCACATTTCAACTCATAATGTATGAATCTACTGCAGTCAAATGGCAACCATATGCCTTTATACTGGATGAACTTATCTTGTACTTGCCCTCACCTATTACCAACAGGGAGCCAGAGGTTTTGGTAATCAGTTGCACACAAAAGGCCAATTGTAAATGAATAAATGTAAAATACACCACCAATGTGTGAAAACAGGCTGCTGGTAGGTGCAACACCTACCTAGGACAATTGTATGGTCAATATACTGTCTGACCAACACACAACACAGCTGTAATTTGTCTCTTTGCACATTTTGAGTTATCAAATTTTAAATCCCAGTTGATCTCTAGTATATAGCAGGGAAAAATCTCAGGTCCCCGCATTGATCTCCAAGCAGATGAATTGGTCAGGGTTATTAGCATCTGTTGCTCTTTCGAAAATGTACATGTAAGTTGTAACTGTTATCATATGAACTTTAATGAGCATTTTTCACATCAACTGATTTGGACCTCAAGTGTGAGATGCAGGACCGCGGTCTAGTTTCGAAGCCCTGCAGACTAAAGTTGGGAGTGCTTCCTGTAGAATGTCAATTCACGCCTCTTTCCCACCTCTCTGCCCCGCCTCTCACACCTTTCTGACACAGCTTTTCATTCAAGTTATCCCCGCAGTCTGAAGTTTTCCCCGCGGTCTACCTGCTTTTGGACAGTTCTGCCCCGCGGTCTAGAAATTTAGAGCCGCGGTCTAACAACTTTAGACCCGAGTTCTGTGATTTCACATCTCCGGGCTAGCTTTTCATTTCAGCGGGCTAACCAAATAGCCTGCAGTCTGCTGACATTTTTTTATTAATGATATCTACAGTTATGAACATTGCAGAATAATGATTTTTACATCACTGTACTTGTTACACCAAGAGCTACACACTGATATGAAACTTAATGGTAGAACATCAATTTTTCTGGAGATTCCAAATAGCTACTGTATTCCCCGATGTAAACTGACTGGTGTTATATACATGTACGTTTCATATCCGATGATATGGCATACTTTGGACACAGCAAACAATTTTCCACTGTCCTAATTATGTTTTGTAATTATATGCATTAACGTTACTATCATACAGTCCGAATTTGTCACACAGTATGATCTTCATTCAGATGTCCTTTTTTAATTTTCCAGTGGATAAAGATGGCATATCCGGTACAGTTGTGCAGAGAACATGGGCTGCCTTCAAGCAAACTTGAACAAGTTGAAGATTACACAAACAACAGATCAAGTGCTTGGTGACGAAATTTCCTTCTTCAAATTTTCAAAGGGAGAAGCTTCTTCAGGAGAATGACTTGAAAAAAAATGCTGATACTGTACTAGTCAGAAAGTAAGTTGTAAGTCTCCTGTACTGTAGGTAACTTATTATCTGTACCAACCAGAGATCTTATTAGAATGGGTAACTTAGGTATTGATACTAATAATTAGCACCATACTGTTATCATTCTGATTGATCATGATATTAATTAGCATATTTAACTGATTAGGCTTTGGAATATTAATTTAAGTACAGAGATTGTAAGAACATGTTTCAGCAAGCTTACAACATCAGTGAATTTATGTTGTAGCCAATATCAGTGGACATCATTAAGGTAGCAGAACACAGTTTTCGGCCTATGGGGGTTTCTATTTGAACAATATTGGTCAAAGCGTTTCAGAGTTACATTAAAAAGTATGTAAATAACTGTGGACTTGTGGTCATTTCTGGTGCCATGTTGGGGTCAATCATTCCCATAGGGCCAATAGATAAGCGTCTTCCAATAAAAATGTCTTACTTTTTAACTTTGAAAAATTCTAAAAAATTTCAACTTTGTCCGATTTCGACAGGATAAAAAGCATTGTAAGCGGAAGAATCTGATCTGTACTTTGACAGCAATTCCAGCAAGTTATGTCTTACAAAAAAAAAATTATGTGACATGCCTACTTTGGGTGGTTTTGACATGCCTCGCACCATGGATTATTAAAGAAAAAGTACTAGAATTATCTTTATAATTGATTATACGCTAGGTTTTTCTCCTTCCAACAACATCATTCGTTACTACCTCAAAATTTTGCCCAATCATCATTTTTGACGTGAAAATTTTGTTTTTTTCTTCTAATTTACCAAAATTAGAGAGGTTGAAGAAACAAAATTCAGTTGGTCTTGTAGCGGAAGGGATAGGCTTTCATCCCATACACAGTTGATAATTGCAATCATGTGATTCCCCCTTTGTTTGTACATTAGGAGATTTCTTGGTATGCCCATTATACATAATTCTAAATCAATACAGTCAATACGAACTATAACATTCAGCAGGATTTTACATTTTTCCCAAAAGTAAGTCTGTTGTTTAATCTATGACAAGCAATGAAAATGAAAATTCCTCGTCTTCTAGCTTTTCTTTGTGATAAAGATAACTCCCCTTTTTCTAATTCTTCGCTAATTGAATCAATTACCAGCTGGCCTTTAACATCCGAGAAAGCTTGACTGTTAGTCCATCTGAACCGGGAGTTTTTCCTGTTTTCACTTCTGATAGTGCACTTTGAAATTCTCTATCTTCAGGTGTCTTATTTAACTATTCTTTAATTATCGTCCTGGGACAAGGTGAGTGGTATGTCGACAGTTTCAAGAAATTTGTTTACTTCTTCCTCTGGCACCTGTCTGGATGTGTATAAATTTGCAAAGAATTCCTTGAATTGTGCGAGTATTTCAGTATTGTTTATAAACATTTGATTGTCCTGTCAATTTTGTAATAGTGTGTTTTTTGTTATTTCTTCATTATAAATTTAGAAATAACCTTGTAGATTTTTCGCCATCTTCAAAAGATATTCTACGGCCATATCATGTCAATACCCCCAATCTCGTTCTATCTCGGAAGTTAAGCAACGTCGAGTCCAGTCAGTACTTGGATGGGAGACCGCCAGGGAACACCGGATGCTGTAGGCATCTCTTAGGGGTGTCCCTGTGGTGGTCTGCGCTTCTGTTACTTGCCACATCTGGTTCAAATTACTTGGACCAGAAGGCCCGAGTTCGTCTCTGGGTAGGACACCCCTGCACAAGAGGCACATTGAGTCATACCAAAGACTTTATAAAAATGGCACATACTTCTGAAACAGTATGGAAGTTAAACACACTCTACTGCCAGTGGACTAGACCCCTGCTCCAGTGATTGCACCATAGTGTGGCCCAGGGCTATGAAACGGAGATGGGCACTGCCCTACACACCTTATGGTGTGGGAGGATCTTAACTAAATTTAAGTCATAAGATATTGTCCTTGCCCTTATTCTTGCCCGTTGCTTTGTATTCATAGAACTTAATATTATTGTTTCTTTGTTTGGTTGTATCTTAAAACAATGTCATTGTCAGCATTATCTAGTTTTGTTTCTAGTTCTAGAAGTTCTTTTTCAACTACTTGTAGACATTTTGAGCAAAGTCGCGCTTTGTGTTTATTTTAATATTTAACTGTTGTTTCTTTGATACCCTACCAGTCCAACTTTCTAATAAAGTGAAGGAGAACCACATCCCAAGCATGTTAAAGAATGCTTGTTAATTGAGAAGGGTAATATCCATGTGAGAGCAGATCAAACTTTATTTCATATTTAGAAATTACAAATGTCATTTAAAAGGTGTCTTGGAAACCATTTTTCTTTACAATGGATAACCAACATTCATTTAAAAAAGATCTTTGTTTTAAACTGGCCAAACAGATATGAAATTGAAAGTGACTATACATTCAGAAGCTATTTCACCAGCATTCTATTTATATTTGTTGATACTCACTTTGAGCCTCTTCCTGTTGAAGCGCACATACCAGTTGGTCAACATGTCCACAAACTTGACCAGTCGTGGAACAACAGTGTACAGCCGATATGCTGTGAGAGATCAAAATTGCAGGCTATTGAGTCACAGTAAAAATAACATACACGTTATTAAACTACAGTTCAGCTCTCACAAACGGTGTATTGAATCTGGAAGACATCACCGCACTCTCCTGGAACATATACATCTACATTCTACATTTCGATATAGCCCCATCAGGGGCAAAGTAGGGGGGGAGTTGAGGTCCCGGGCTAAGGCGGGCAGGCCCCCAGCCTGGCACGGAACGACTCAACGGCGGGAGCCGTCACAACCATGCCAGGCAGGGTATTCCACTAGGGAATAGTACGGGGGAAGTAGGAGTGTTAAACTTTGTACATGTATGTGTCGGTTCTGGCATATATGGTTGGAAACTTGAGTTGGTGGCTGCCCCGGGTCGCCCCTGAGCTGGTTTCAGTAAATTGTCAGTGTCTATATTAATATGGTTGTTAATAACCAATATGTCAGTACTAACAACCAATATGTCAGTACTATAACCTTCAAGAATAGTTAATTAGCACTAGACTGTACAGTGCACAGCAAAGAGACAGGACTGGTGTAGTATTAGACAGAATCTGTAAGGTACATTCCCCACTTCTTACACCTGAGTAATCACTTTCCTTGCACTCTTGGACAAATCTTCCATGCACGAAGGAAACTAGAAACTCAAACTATTATTCTATCACATTTATGTAATATATGTTACTTCTTTATTTTCAGTGTAATTAGCCAAAATCATACAGGACTGGTTTTCATTCATTTCTTGACTGATGGCTTCAATGTTTGAGCCCTACTCAACATACTGGTTACTGTAACAGTTGCATGTTGAAATCCTGACCTGCCATCTCTTGAGTGACAAACTGGATGAGAGACTGTGTAAAGGATAAGATCCAGCGGTCCATGATGTTGTCTGATGATACCACAGTGTCTGCATTGTACACAAACGTCAGACCATCCTCCTGTGAAATCAAAACAAACGTGAAATTTTGTAATTTGGTAGAGCAATCATGGTTAAGTGCAGCGCCAAGATTCACAAATGAAAACATGATACACTCAGGTGAAACAGACATACAAATAAAACAATGTGTCTGGAGAATAAAGTCAACTGTTATAATGATGAATTATGTCATCTCCAAATGATCAAGCCTTTATTACCGAATGATCTTTTTTCCATGTTCATCCCCATATGGGCTAAATAGTACCTGGAATCATCCGTGAATAATTTCATCAGGTGGGCAAATGACTGAATAGCATTGAGGTTCTTTTATTTGAATGACTGAATAGCAAGGTTGTTTTATTCAAAGACAAACTTGAAGACTCGGTGAGAACAAACATGTTATCTGAGGAGGTCATTATATGATTGTGCAAACTTCGTCATTTACTACATGTCTATAACGCTAGGGGTTTTTCTAGAAAAGAGGGAGCACAAACAGGCGAGGGAGCGAATTCTATGTAACTATTTATGGATGAATAGATTGCTAAGGGAAGGCTGTATGCTGGGGATTAAGCTAAAATCTGAATTCGACGAGGGTTTTGTGTTTGTTGATTGGTTCGTTCGCGGCCCTCCATCTTGCTCCGCTGGGTCGCAGTGACCACTCGTGTCTGTTGAGGATAATTACCCTCATTTGCATATCTTGCAATTAGTGAAGACTGCAAAAATACATTATTCTCATTATAAATTATTCTATTCTGTTCAACAACAGGAAAGTTGGAACATCTACAATGTAGTTCCTTCTTAGGTTTTTAGCATGTTTAGACATGTATGTTAAGTGATTGGCATGTGATGAATAAATTAGGGTTAATTAGGGCTAATTCAGATAAGATACTGATGATCGGTCAAGAATACATTGTAAAACATGACAGTCTGTCCAGTCCTATGTTTAAATGCTGAAAATTTGAACAATATTGGTCAAAGTGAGTTACATTAAAAAGTATGTAAATAGCTGTACGTGTGTCATTTCTGGTCCCATGTTGGGGTCAACCATTCCCATAGGGCCAATAGATAAGCGTCTTTCAATAAAAATGTCCAACTTTTCAACTTTGAAAAATTCTAAAAAATTTCAGCTTTGTCCGATTTCGACAGGATAAAAAGCATTGTAAGCGTAAGAATCTGATCTGTATTTCAGCAAGTTATACCAAAAAAAATGGTGTGACATGCCTACTGTTGGACTAAAAAGCCATAAGTTGCATGTGAATGGAGCTAACCAGGATTTGTTAGCTTCATTTTCCCAAACCAGAGTACAAAGCTCTCAATTGTCCTAAATCAAAACTCACACAACAATAAAACCATTCTGATTAATTTTCATATCATACTAATCAATATTAAAGGAAGTTCTGACATGAATTTCAAGGTTTCAAACCAATCTCAGAACAATCTTCAGACTTTTGAGAACAAATTCAAGATTCTTCAGAACAATCTTCAGATTTTTCAAACTAATCTCAGAACAATCTTCAGATTCTTTTAAACAATCTGAAGATTCTCTGAAATAATCTTCAGATTTTCCATAAAATCTGAAGATTTTTCGATTTTCAACGACGCTTGACGACCCCCACTGGGGGTCATGATGATCCGTTGAGTAGCATGGAAGCTTTTCACAAAATATCAACTTTGTAAGTACATGTATAAGCTGTAAAGGGCTACAAACATCAGTCCAAAGTGCAATAGATTTTCCAAAATTAATCTGGAGGGTGTCATGCAAACTTCGTCTTCATTGGGTTTTCATCTCTCGATATTCATCCCTTTCTCAGTTACATATGTTTGAGAATCCTATCATGGAATGCAAAGGATTTCTTAACTTAATTTACCTAATCAATTCTGCAAATTAGCTCCTGATTTGTATAATCAGCATATGATTATGTGTGTTTGACACACTGTTTTAATCTCAGCTGTTTGACAAATCTTGCTCAGTGCCACAGACGAAAAGTAGTGGATGCTACTTGAAACATCTGACCATTTATATTTCCAAAATCATATCCAGTTGCTTGTCAATGAGTAACTGCTATTTGGTGTACGATAACAATCCACCAAGGCCTTCTCGAGTTATAGTGTGAAAACACAAGCATACACACACACACACACACACACACACACAAACACCTGAAAACATCAGTGAACCTTCTGATGAAGGTAGATTTTTTTTTAAAGTGTACGCTTGAACCCTCACCTTCTCTAGCCTGATGACATTTTGAATGAGGAAGCGGTAGGCATTGTACCAGGGGAGGAACACATCCTTCAGTACATCTCGCACCCCCTCTTCCTTAAACCTTAGGCTGTCTGCACGCACCACAGGAGAGTTGATCAGGTACAGTCGCAGGGCATCCGCTCCATACTTATGGACCACAGCCATGGGATCAGGGTAGTTCTTCTTACGCTTGCTCATCTTCTGTCCATCTCTGGAGTGAAGAAAATATTCATAGTGTTTGTGATGGACACAGTGGTCTAATGAGTAATAGCAGCAAATTGTGCAGGTGCTGATTACAAAAAGAATTTTTGTTTATCCTTACCAGCTTTCTACATACATGTACATGTACTATCGAATAGACAGGTCTGTGCAGTCAAACATCTTACAAACAGACTAGCATTTCTATGCTGGCTCAAGTAAGAACCAGTGATTTGAAAGTTAACAAATGAATATCAAATAATACAGAATATAATGGTAATTAATAAGTTTTTTTATTTGTGTACAGCAATGAACATTTGTGTGAAAATTGTGCGATAATGATGTCATAATACTACATGGGGAAAGTTGATATCACCCTGATGAAGACGTCAAACTGCTGACATTACAGTAACATTACATTTTGGAAAATCTATTAGTAATACTCTGATTTTTTAAAAATTTCTGGAGGATAGATAGGGACATAAAGTTTGACTCACGCTGCCTGCACCAGCCCATTGACAATGAGGTTCTTGAATGGTGGTTTCCCAAACAATGCTGTTGACAGGACCAGTAGAGTATAGAACCTGACAATAGTTGGGAAACAACAATGTGAGCAGAATAACTGTACATACAAAATTAAAGGGATATAAATGTACCACAAAATTCAATCTTTGTACTTTTGAAGCTACAACAAAGCCAATATGACAGCCAAGGTGTGAATGCATCCCCACATTCATTGATATAAACGTATAAAGTTGATAACTGTATAGTATAGCTGAACAGTTGATTGTACTCAGTCAAATATTTAAGCAATTTTGCAATCTTTTCTTGGTTTTGTGGACATCGCTTCAGTGCTGCGGTCTCACCGAATCGACACGTTGAACGAGCCAGAGACTGCATCAACACCATTACCAAATTGCAGGGGTCGTGGTAGACCAAGGAAGTTAAAGTAGACCAAGGAAATCTTGGTTGGAGTGTGTCAGGAAGGACATTAAGGTGTGCAGCCTCGCCAGTGGAGTGGTGGACACCCTGGACAGAGCCACTTGGAAGAGCAGTGTGAGGACTAGCCGACTGCTGCACATCCGTGCATTTCCGCTTGTTTCCCGCCTATATACAATATTCGCCTACCTCCTAGCTTGTTGGAATATTACGCCAAATGCAGCGGAAATATGGCAGAATCAGGCGGCGATTTTGGACTATGGAATGACGAAAACGCATGTACTGATGGCTATCTACGGGGATGTTGGGATTCAGAAGAATTTCAAGAGATCCCACCGAAACCAGAGCGTGTACGCTGAAGTGGCGGCTGAATTGGCCAAAAAGGGGTACGCGAAAACATGGAAGCAATGTTGCACTATTAAAGGTGAAAAACCTCAAGATGAAGTACAAGAAGGTCATTGAACACATGTACAACAGTAAGAATAGTATCAATCGAATTACGTGTCTGCCGTTGGTCAAACTACAAGGAATGTAGCTTGATTCGACTTGGCTGTTGGACTCGATTTTACAACTTGCGCTCGTTCGACCCCTGGTGTGACGGTATGCGACTAAGGGTTTGAATGGCTCTATGTGGCTACTTTCTATTCAAAAGGCTGATTTCCGATAAAGTTATGATCTTGTATTGAAACTGAGAATATGACATTCCGGGCGCAGCCAGTTTGTTTGGTTCATCTGGACTTCATATGCAAATGCGACACACATCAGTGTGATCGCAATGGAAAATTGGCACACTTTCTAAGTGCAATATATTTGGTGCAGTCCAGTAAGATACATCTGGAGTTTATAAAACAGTTAAAGGCTAATAAGTGGTTTGATTATTTTCAGAACAATCTCTGTCGGTGCCCACCTGTTCTTAGAGGACCTGTTGCTAATTGTCCATGCATAGTGGACGAGATCCTCAGTGCAAATGTGATCCTCATTAGCCTAACCAAGGACACACACTCTATTGTATTCACCTTTCTTAAGGCTGTATACACCTCCAATATGACAACCGCAGCATTTACAGTAAGTGAAATTACTTTCTGCATACAGTCAAACCTGCACAAGGCGACCACCGGGGGGACTGAGCAAAAACGGTCGCGATGGACAGGTGGTCGCCATGAAGAGGATTCCACTCACAACATGTTTCCAGGTCGAGATGTTCAAATACAGTATACTACGTAGATGGATGGAAAATTATGTGATTTTTACAGTATGACCCTCACCAGGTTCAATTCTCATAGACAAAAAGATCCTACAAAAATTACATTTTCCGTTATTGTAATGTTTTATATCGTTAACGTTACATCGTGTACAAATTTTCGTCATAATATTGACTACAAAACAATGTTTGCCACGATGATCTCGCAGGGCCTCCCGCACATACGCACATACAATCAAAGTTTTAAGGCCTACGATAAATCCCTTGAAAACACCTGCTGACCCCAGCCTTTTTTGGGCGCCGACCGCTGGATAAAAGGGGCAAAAGGTTTTCTGAAGATGACAACTGAAGATGAACACGGAACGGTGTGATTTCGTCACGCCGCGCCACATCGGCAAGCTCTGTGCGACCGCATCGAAAGGTAAGTCAGTGCACGGCAGAACGCAAAGCGTCCAATAAAATACATAAAGGTTTGTGAGATTCATGGAAATAAAAAGAAAATATGAATATTAATTTTCATCAATAACGAGAGTATTTTAAATGTTCATACACAGAAGCGTTGTGTTTTACAAAGGTCAGCGGTACGCCGATCTGGGCCGTGCCAAAACCAAGATGGCGTCGGGACCAAGAAACAACATGTTTCGCCCGATGTTTCGCCCGCCGCGAAGTCATTTTTCGGCGGAATTTAGTAAGATACAGACACATTTTTGTTGAAAATACAAGAAATGGCTAGTAATTTCTGTGACATCTTACTTTTTGATGCCATACACTACGTAATCGTTTTGAAAATTGAGTTTAAACCGAACCAAGCTTGCGGTAAACTATAAGATTACGATGGGCACACCAACATCGATATTAAAGTATTCACAAACATTTGTATTTACAATGTTGATAGTGGGAACGTTTTATTAAATCACTTCATGGAGGAATCGTTGCTATTCCATACATTTTTGTCCGTCAAGGTCTTAAAATCATTTCCGCCAAATCCGACAGCAAAATGATCCGATGTCAACACACGCTTGGAAATGAGGCGGCCGCCATGGGCAGGGATTGTGCTCTGTGCAGTCCCAATTCGTGACGGTCGCGGTCATGTTGGACGGGTGGTCGCCTTGGGCAGGCAGCTTAATGCTTGTGGCTATGGGGAAAATTTTCGGGACCGAGAAAAAGCGGTCGCCATGGCCAGGTGGTTGCGTTGAAAAGGTGGTCGCCTAGGCAGGTTTGACTGTACTTACGTCTAGTAAATCATGCCTTCAAACTGTGCCCAACTTACATACCTGGGATTAGGTACTGGACAGGTCACTGTGACATTACAACAAAAAACAAAAAAACACTAATTGTCGTAGTACCTATTCCTGGCAAAGCATTCATTCAAACTAAATATTTTCAGCTCAGAACCCAATGTAAGATTAGGGCAAAGTCAATTTTCTGGTAATTTCTTACATACTAGTAGGCCATGCTGATTTGATTATGGATGACATCCGTGCGCGCATCAATTTTAGTCCGTTCCCAAAAATGAAAGTTTTCGGCCACACTGTAAAAAGCAGTAACTGTTGCAAAATGAGAAAATACATGCTGTGAATTGCAAAAAATATTTCAGAGAACGGATACTAATGTCGTAAAACACCAACGTCAAATGTCCAAGATGAAGTTTTCAATGAAAGAAAATGATGAATTCATATTTCTGTCTACCATAGTCGGTGTGTTAACTTTTGTTTATCCTTCCTGACCACACATATTTTATAATGAAGGAAATTTATTTTTTTATTCGCACACACGCACGCATCAGTTTTGGGGTCTCCAGAGGATGTCATCTATATACTAGTAGTAATCAAATCAATATGGCCAAAGTGAATGTAAAGAAAAACAGCGGCATTGCAAGACAATATCCAGGGAGTGAAAATGGATGATAAACCTGCAGGAAAGCTGACAATTTATTTACATCCAAAAATGAGGGGACTAGGCTGTGGGTTGTTTTTGCTGTTTTTAAAGCAGAAAATGATGACGCAAATGAGCTAAGGTGTGCCTCTCTATGTCAGATTTTGTTCCGTTGAATATTTTCAGTTTTGTCATCAAAATTTTACAATGAGTAACTTTGAGCACTTAATGTTTAAGAGTGGACTTCGTTTCTGAGCAACAAATCTATCCAATGAATTTTTAAAGCAGAGTTAACAAACCATCCTCTTGTCTGGTCGATTCCCTCAGCAATGAAGTCTGCAGGAAAACTGTCCTCAAATTCTTTCTTGCTCTCAAAGGGGTAGTGATTTTGGGCATAGGGCATGCTGACAAGAAAAAAGGAAACATTATCATTACAACTGTATCTGTTGAACATGAGCTTCAGTACCAGCCAGTAGTCACAAAATGACTTCGACAGATTATAAGAAGCATGGAAGTCATAAGTGGAATATCACAGTCACTGTGATAACATTGATAAATATAATTACACGCTCAAGACCTTCCCATGACTTTGCCCCCAACCACTACCCCATAAAGGTCGGTGTGAGTTAGGAGCAGTTGGCCCAGGTGAGCCAAAGTACAAGAACCATTGAAGTTCCCACCGCCTGGAAGTCATGGCACACATCTGTGTGAGCGGCATCCCACCTGATATGAAAATCAGGGGAAACCGACCTACATGTATTTCCTGTGGGTTCCACAGGAACTAGGAAGAGTGTGTGAATTTTAAAGGGTATATGCTAATATTGAACTCATGTTATACTATTTTAGGTTTTGGTGGTTTATGACAACAAAAACTACCGTATTATTATTTTACAATGTGTATTTCTTGACTGTGCATTTCTCTATTTAGTCCAACTTGCCTTTATAATGTTGAATTTCCTTTCTACATGTATTATACAGCAGTCTGTGTAACACAAATTCTGCTGTGTGTGGCTGTAGGGGGCCAGCGGAAGTTGGGTGGGCTGTTAAAATTATATGAGCGTGATTTCGACATGTATAAACAGTATCACTAAGTTTTAGACTTGTACCCATTGCAATCGTTTTTCAACAAAATTTGACTGAATTGAATTGTCACCTATGTTTCAAGGACGTATGAAATACTTGTCTTATGGTAAAATAAGGTTAGCAATATGATTTTACTTTGAAATTAACGTTGGGTAACACAAATTCGCCATTTTTCCGATAATGGTTGACTGAAATCAATCTAGCAGAACAATAAACCATCCTTTTTTTCTATTATTCTGTCAGTATCATGTACTATCATTGCACTAATTACATATATGGTAGATTTTGTCTCTAGTCGTGCTGACACCATAATATTTCAACTTGAAACTACCGTCCGCCGCACGCACAATGACGGTGTTGTCGGACAGGTGTGAACATTAATTCGGGAGAGAAGATTCGTCTTGAATATCTTACCGCTAATTACATTTTATACAGTAGCTATTCATTCCATCCTTGGCTTGAGGGGAGTGCTAAGGCCAGTTCGGGAACAACCCGTGTGTTGAGTCGGTAGAACTTCACTCAAAGTCGGCCCATCGTCATGGCAACGTGTAATGTTACATTATTCATGGAAAGGTAGCTGGATGCCGTCGCAATGGTAATACTACTATGTCCATGTGTTCCTTGTTGTGTTAGGAGCAAACTTTGAGGAAAATATCTTCCTCAGTCCACTATCACACGCAACATTTAGACAAAAAAGTGTTCCTCACAAACCTTTGTCGTCTGCTTGACAATAGGATTCTGGTTAACAATATGGCGGCGGGAAAATACACGTGCCGTAGGTTGTAGCAACAGAGAGGAGTTTTGATGATTGATCACACTTAGAATCCAGTTGCAGGTTAGCAAAAGAGATTGTAATAAGTTGTCTTGTAAATAATTGTGTTTAGCAGGAAGCGGATGTGACATTTGTCTTATAAACTAGCCGACAACCATGTTGTGTAATTCTCCCACGAAGCCCTCAGACTGTTCCAATAAGGGACGGAGAGTTTTTGACCTCGTCGCCTTCTAATGCATGCTTATCGAAGCTTTTCAGACAGTGTTCTGAATACGTTAGTCTGTCAAGTTTGCATTTCTAGCGGTAGTACTTATATTGCATCTAGCACATATCCCTAAATATCCCGTTTTCGGAAAATCGCGAAGTTAAGTACCCCGCGAATTTATGTTACCCAACGTTACCCCGTCTGGAAAAACAGAGACAAAGATAAAAAGTGAGGAATATACACAATGTATTCATAAAGGTGCAGTATGACAATTGAATTTGAAATGCATAGGAAACATTCAATTTGTCTCATTACTACATTTGCATTTGCTTGTAGCAGTAATCCAATCTCTGTTGAGTACATGACCTCACCTTCCGCTCTCAAACCAGCAGTCAAACACTTCTGTCACTCTCTTCAGCACACCTTTCCCACGGGTGGATGGGATTGTCACATGGTCCACACTGAGGGAAACTCGGTCAGGATTACAAGTAACAAAGCAGATGAAGGATACCAGACTGCTTTAAAAATGGACATCATCAATGAAAAATACAAATTACAAACAATCTTCAATCATCATCATCATGCTGCATATGTAGGACCATGATGGCATTGACGTGTACCACACCATACTGAAGCCCTTAGAAGAAAACTAACCTTCACTCATAGACAAAAGTTTCCCCGACATCATAGGTTTTTCAAGCAAAGACTTATCTGTGGCAACAATTTCAGAGTGTCCTTCTGCCATACAAATACAATCTGAGTTTTGGTATCATACGAACAATTCTGATCTCATATTATCTCTTCTGTACTGATAATAAGAATGAATTTTGTAAGTTAAGCTGCCGACCTTTCTCTGTGGAGATCTGTAACCCTGACTCCAGACAACCTGTACAGCTCCTCCACAGACCCAACAACAACAACCTGAAAAAAACAAAAATCAAAACATCACCTTTCATTTAATATAGGAAAGTACAGAAATCATGATAATTACAATGTATGGCTAGCTAAGCAGATGATAATATTTACTCTCATAATAAGAACCAAATAAAACTAGAAAAGCAACATTTGTGAGAGCAAATACATTTATATTTTGCCCATCTCCCTCCCATTGCAAAAATTGACTGTTTCAAAAGCATCCCTTTGCTAAAAAATTCTGCCCAAAAGTGAACTATTGCAAAGTCATTCCTGTCCAAAATGGAGCTTATGTCCCCCTATGCAAGAGCGGACTTTCACAGGAACTCCAATACATAATAGACCATTCAGAAACCATCTCTAGTGAGAAAAAAACAACTCGTGTCACCCAGTTCAAAATCACATGTAAAAAAAATCTATATATATATATAACCTTCTCAATTGCACATTACTTCAGTACGACACAACATTAACAACACAAGGACAGGAGCCAGGGAGCAATGAGCCCTGCACATGGCAGATAAGGGGGCACCCCCTAGTTTATTTTGGGTCTCAATTCGAGTTTGCACACCCCTAAGTCTAGCGACCGTCTCTTCCAGGAAATACTTCTGAGCCAAAACAACTGTGAATGGGAATGAAGGCTATCCCTCTAGCTACAAGAAAACCCGAGTTTCGGTTTCTTCAACCTTTGTAATTTTAGTAAATATAAGAGGGAAAAAGTATTTTTCCGTCAAAAATGAGGCGCAAAATTTGGCATTTTCCCGTGGAACTAAATACATCACAAAATTTTTTGACACGAAAATGACTGTTAGTGTCAGAAAGAGAAAACTCCAAGGTATAATCAAGCCCATTATAAAGAAAATCCTACCACTGTGATTTTCACAATAACCCGACGCGCGAGGTAATGCAACACGGCCAAAAGAACGCAACAAAGGTCAATCTGGGTCAAAGAGGCAGTTTACCTTCAACGCGTATGGATATCCGGAAGTAAGGCTCGGATCGAAACGCAATTTCCACCCAAAACACACCAATTCATACGCTTTTCGGCCATGTTAGTATCTAATGTCAGTTCGAAGCACATTTTGAGAAATGTGAACTCAAACCCAGACCCTCGAAACCCTTTCGTCCCTTTTTTGTCGCGGACTACCATGGACCACTGTCGCGGAAGAACTGGTGCGTGCACCGATAAGTGGTCCTGATTGAATTGTCTATTTCAACCAATCAGCTTGAGTTTGATAAATTCATGGGTAGTTCGAAAGGCTCTTTTTGAATCTGTTCAGGTGAAGCAGGTCAACACCATACATGGTCATGGTCCAGAGCACGAGAAGCCAAAATGTACGTTTTTGGTCTGAAAATGGCCAAAAAACCTCACCTCAAAACGAAACAAAAAAACTCTGGGGGTATGTTTTAACTCTACCTCTATACCAAATTTCAGCTCATTTGGCCCAGGGATGACTGGGATGAAGCCCTTTGAAGATTTGACAGGAGAAGGAGGAGAAGAAAGAAACATGACCAAAAACGATATAATTTGTCCATGATTATAGTATGTGCAAAATACAAAAAACAATGAATTCAAAAAGATTTATAATCTGGCATCAATAATTTCCAAGGGATGTACACTTAAGATATTCAGGACTTCAAGAAATTCTTGAGAAGGCCTCCATACGCCTGCATTCTGTGATGACGAGAACATAAGTTTATGGGCCCTTGTCAGAATAGGCGAGAACTTACAGGAAGAACATACCACCACAGGACACAAATGAAACAAATATTCTCAACAGACTATGTCAGTTTCCGGTGATTTTCTAATCCTTCGACATCTTTGTATTTCGGGGCAAGGAAAGACAACAGCTGCTGAAAAAAGGTATAACGTTAATAACCCACTTCTGAGCACATCCATTCTCAGCACATTTTGGCAGTGTCTTAAAATTGCAATAATAAATCACCAAATAATAGATTCTTCTTTTTTTTTTCTTTCTTCTTCTTTGACTTTGGAATTGACTTTGGCATTCTATGACATTAGTGTCGTTTTCCGATTTTTTTGTGTGTGAGACTTACGGCACATATTTGATCATTTTGCAGCTGCTTTGTATGATTTACAGTATGGGCAAAAACTTTTTGATGCGAGCATAAATGTCATCCATCAGTTCTGATCGATTCAAAATGGCCTAACTGGGAAAAAAAGATGGGCAGCTTCTTCTCTATCACTTGAGAAATTGCCACAAAACTACAAAATATAGCTAGTTTTCAATTTTCATTACTACATTAGGCTGTAGTTTTAGCCATTTCAAACTACTGTGACTTGGTCTAACCTCCTCGTAGTCATCGCTGACCCAGAGTGGGATTGGCGTGCCCCAGTAACGATTGCGAGAGATGGCCCAGTCATGAGCATCACGGAGCCAGTTGGCGAATCGTTTTTCCTTCACAAATGCCGGTACCCTAGAGAAGAAGCAACACAAAAGGCGGTGCATAATTGACATGCTTTTATTATAATCATGGCCATGGCTATCCTAGTTACTTTACTGGAGATCCCATCCTCCCCCCTCAGCTGGTGCATGAGTATGGGATCCACGGTAAACTAACCAGGACGAAACCCAGGCTAGTATATGAAAGACTAAAACTAAAAACTACCATCATTTATATTAATTTCATATTTGAAAAAGTATGTCAAAATACATTCGGGACGCTCTTATAAAATCTTAAGCAATAGTACTTCACAGAAACAAGCGTTGTATGTCAAAAAATCTTCAGACAAGCAGGGAATCAACTGGTAGATATATACATGTACATGATTGTGTTAAGTGTTTGTGTGAAATTGTAAATTACAGTGATGACGTTGTTACACTCTCACACCGATGGGACTGAAAACATGATTAATCAGGTATTACAGGTTTGAAATACCTGGTTGCGCAGTTGCAACCAAATCTTGTTTGGCGCAATTTACAATGTTATGCGCATCTATATAAGGTTACATATACTTGCAAACTCAGGTAAAGCAGTGCGCCATTCCCACTAGTTTTGGGGGTGAGAAATGCAGCAAGAGGTCAAATTAGTGCCTGATGCTGAAGGATGACATCATAGTGACAAACGTAATAATATGCTACTTTTCATAGAAGGAAACCCATGCCCAAGCAAGAAATGTATGAACTGTTTTCACTGTTGACGTCAGTCTTGGCTCCTGATTGACTGCTAAGATTTAGCGGAAGGAATTAACAAAGTGAAGATCACCAAATATTTTTTGAGCAAGCAAGGTGTTCAGGTAAAGACGGCTGTGGTGTACATCCTATTGTATCTCCGTTTCACCCCGCCGATTGCTTCCCATTTGGAATATGCTACATGGGAGCGATCAAAGTAGCAAACAGGATGGATACATGTACCAAACTAGTTCAGGTACAGGACCAAGATCAACGTTGAACCTAAACCGGACTACCTGCATCTCTAACTTGAGCCCTTCACAGAAATTACAGTCTGTAGGTCAAGTTGCAATTGGAACTGGTGCAAACTGAATTGTTGAAGGGCAACCTAGACATCATAGTTTTGCAAACCTTAATTGCTAATCATACAACTCACTAAATCTTACCAGTAACACTGACTGTTGTTGTCTAGCAGTTTCTCAACAAGGGGCTCTACACGCACAAACCAACCAGGCACTGCCTTGTAGATGAGTGGGGTTTCAGAGCGCCAACAGAAAGGGTAGCTATGGACATAAGTCCCCTGGTTGACAAGACGACCATGTTGTTTTAGCCATTGGATGATGTTCTTGTCAGCTTCCTGCAGAAGGAATACATAATCCAGAAATATGGAAGTAAGTGCACATATAGTCTGTACAGGGCTGTCTCCATGTTTATATACATTATGCCCACACATTTTGTTTGGGGGTTTCAGATTTGGAGGGCCGGAGGCCCGAAGCAAAACTAGGGAAATTTTGGAAATTCAAACCCTCTGAAACGATACATGACTGTGTACTTAACACATTTTCAGAGCCAAATTTTCATTCAATAAAGTCGGCCCACCGTCAGTAAATGAAAACCTAGCACGTAATTTTTTATCGCACTTGCACAAGTAAGACGTAGTTTTACTGACTAATTTTGAAGAAATGAGCTGAAAAACACAGCACTGGTAATCAAAACTTAACTACAGTCCTGTCGTGACAGGTTATGTCAACACGGGGAACAATGGGTTCTTCTACTCCACTCAGTCCCGTCCTCCATCAGTGAGCGAAGTTCTGCTGTGGTGATGTTACTGAGGCTAGCATCCCTTTTCAAGTTGTCAATGAAGGTTGTGCATTGTCTGCCCCTTTTCCTCCTTCCCAGAGGATAAGCTGACTGGCTGTTAGCTCGGTATGTCGGATGCAGTGTCCAGCCGGCGCCATCTTCCGTTCCCTTATCTTCTCAGAGTCTGGGGAGGTCACCGTAGAGTATGCACTTGACTGTGCCATTAAGAGAGGTTACTCTTTCGCCGGTTGAGTTGTAAGCCATGACTTTGGTCTTTTTGGCATTCAACTGTAGGCTGATCCTCCTACAGTGTTGTTCCACCTCTGCAAGGAGGACATGAGGTCTTGACTGGTCTTGGGCAGAAGATGAGAGTAGTATAGCTGTAGTAATGATGTTTTAATCTCCAAGGGTTAGTAGTACGAACTGTTTATGACTGTCGAACTCCAATATTCCAGATGAATGCCCAAGATTATGCCTCACTAAGTGTCTCTCGGTAAAGCCCCTGTCACACTTGTGCGTATAAGCCATTCCGTGTGAGTTCCGTGTTGAATTTTAACAATACGCAGTTGTCCAGTTATGCGCGGTGCACATATAGTGTGTGAATAACGAATTCAACGCATTAATGCGTTTGAGACACGTGTAATGTGCATATGAAGTGCGCAATACTCTTATCCTTGCAGCGAATAGCTGCGCATCAGGTGCGTGTGCTGAGCGCATTCCGAATGCCCACAACGACTGCCGGCCGCATGCCTGGCGCACTTCCGACGACTGCTAATCGAATTACGAGCGTACCCTAAGTATGAGATGTGTTGAAACTCTGCTGCCTGCTTTTCCTTTTATTACAAGTTCAGACTCGACTACAAGAACAACATGGGGCGCCGGCTGAAACATGGCTCTTCCACCCGCGCTAGCCGTGGCCGTGGCTCGTCTAATTCTGGACCACCTGTTGAGGCGTCTAACACTCCTGATGCTGCAGGTGACCGTGATGGTTGTGTTGGCCATGCAGGGCTCGAAATTCATCTTTGGGAATAGGTGCACTGGTGCACCCAACTCAAAAAATTGGGTGCACAGAAAGAATTTTGGGTGCACCAGATAAAATAAAATTGAATGTTCTTCAGAACATAATTACAAAGTCTAATGCTGCTGCCTTTCTTAAGAACTTCAATCTGTAATTCTATAGCTAACTTTAAAATTTCAAACAAATAATACATTAAATAAAGTACAGAAAAAAGTTATCATGCTGTTTTTTATACTTATATTTCAAGAATATTCTGTATACTAGTGTACAATAGTACCTTAACCCTATAGCCTACAAAAATATCTAGGTGCACCAGTGCACCCACATTTAAAAATTAGGTGCACTGCTCCAATTTTGGGTGCACTGGGTGCAAATGCACCCACTATTTCGAGCCCTGCCATGGTACTGAAGACAGTCCCCCGGCCCCATCAGGCGAAGCTGTCCAGTCTCACTCCCCTGGTCACGAACCTGCAAACGAGGGTGGTGAGAAGGAGCAGACCTCCGGGTCACCATCACCTCAGGCCTCGTCTGCTACCCCCCAAAAGCTACGAGCAAAGAAGACCAGCTACTCCCTAGATGCTGAGGTAGAAAAGGCTTTGGTGGAATGGATCAAGGAGAACGATATCCTCCGGAACAGTAAGCTGATCCGCTACAAATGTACAGATTTAAAAGAAGCTCTATGGAACGAAAAGGCGATGAGCTAGAGAAGACAGCCACCTACTTGAAAGCCTGGTGGAGGTCCATTAAGGACATATTCACAAGGCTACACAAGAGGAAGAGCGGAGATGGGCCCAATTGCCAAGGACCTCACAGAGAGGGAAGAATGGATTTTTGCCACTTGTACTTTCTTGCGGCCACTAGTCCGGCACGTGTCACAACCAATGAGAAGTTTCTGTCAGTGGTGCCAAAAGGTTTCGTCAGTGATGCCAAGCGTCTCATAGACTGGGTTAATTGGCGTATCCTCCTCGCTTATCACTGGAGGGCTGCGCCCAGCAGGTTGCTGAAAAGTGTATGCCAGAGAGATGCTCTTCCAGACTACTTGCTCTAAGCTGATGTCATTGATCAACTTCCAGGCTGTACCAAGTTTTGAGCCCTAAATGTGTGCTCTCTCCCCTTCTTCAATTTTGCCTGTTAACTCCTCTTAGTCAATGATAGTGAAGGTAGAATTCCTGTCTTTTCTCATTGTACTTCTTTCGAAGCGGTTTGCTCTTATTCCAAGACAAGTACTCCCAGTACACCTTCTCAATCTCCTCTCTCACTGCACAGACACTTGGTGGGTCTAGACACTTGACCCTTTCCTTCTGTATTGGCACGTTGGGCGAGACTTATCATAGTCTGATGTCCGCTCCTAATCATCCTTCAGCTGAAGCGCCTGATAGCAGTTCCTCACCTCCACAGCATAGCTCTCTTGGAGGTCCTTGTCCCCTGCCAGTTCACTCCACATGTACTTGACCACCTGTTTGTGCTTGTTGGACTTGCTCTTATGCAGTCGTAGTGACACATTTGCTGTGACTACCCTAGGGTCAGAGTAAAGTGAGCTGAAGGTGCTATAAGCCTCACAGTTGGTCACATTGTTCCTCCATTTTGCCCTCACAATGATGTAGTCAAGCTGGTGACATGTGTCCCGTGGTGACCTCCATGACCACAGTTTAACTCTCCTCATTTCAAACAGCTGGTAGTCTTCCATAATCTCTAGTAACCGTTGGCCATTGTTATATGTCAATCTGTTGTATGTGTGTGGCACATCATCCAGACCTAGTTGTACATTTAAGTGCATGCGAAGCTATAGCCATTGAATACAACTACAGAATTCACTGGAATCAAGGAAGACTGTAGAAACAGCATGGAAAAGTCAGCACAAAATGACTCGAAATGATCCAAATCAGCAGCGTACAAGTAGCAGATGTTGCCTGCTGCCACCAAGTGGCACCACTGAAATTATGGATTTTATCATTTTACTGATGCAAACAAAAACAAAAGATGCGACACGGAGCACACCACGCCGGTACTGAAAGGTAGCTCTCGTCTTTCCCTTCTATAATTAATATAACTCGATCTATCAACTCTTACCTTGACATACTGTCCCTTGAAGTCAGTGACTTCCTCTGTAAAGCAGCCACTGGCATCTACAGGGCAGACTACTGTGCCATCTCGAGAGATGACACCATTGGCCAGGCAAACTCTGTAATCATCCTGCAAAACAGAGGGATTTACTGGACTTGATTTGGTTTGTTCTGGTTTGATTTGATAGTGGTTAGAAGCACTTAAGGTACAAAAATAAATACATGTACAACTCTACTCTCGAGTTGTCTTACAAAGAGTAATAAAAATCCTGTTGTACAATACCCCGGGCCTGTTTATAAACCCACAAAACCTGTCATTCAACGAGCTATACTTGGGGGACCTGAAACGAGGATTAGCACAAGATGCAGTTTCTCAATACACGTCGTTTGACACGCGTGCATTGAGCCGCGCTTCGCTATACAGCGCTTACTTCGTACGTGTGCATTGCTTTGCACGCAAGTGTAATTCATCACTACTGTATGTGTAGACACGCATTTCGTGAGCGTCTAAGCGGATGGCACGACGACTTGTATTGCCAGGCATTTTTACAGGATGTGCCGAGGGCTGAATTAGTGCGTGTGCATTTCCTCAAAACAACCAAAGTTGGCACATACTCGTATTCCGTGAGTACAAGAAATTACCGTCTATTTCCTCGCAAAGAGTCTGGCTTGGTACCTCGCGAACATCGGGTCACAACTGAATCAGCTGACACATTCCATAAAACAACCAGGGTTCACACTGGCACGCGTCTCCTTACTACAACCCGATGTCGTCTATCATTTAGCGACGTCACAAAGTGAGGAGACTTGTGAAAAATTTGGTCGTACATTTCCTCACTGCAACCTAGATTTGCACAATGTGCATTTCCTCACTACAGTCGGTATCTGCACGACTCATGAGTTTTGTGCGCCTTTTCGCCTGGCTTATACGTCTGATAAATTGTGCTATACTTTGATCGTCTTGTCCCTGACTATTGAAAAAAATACACAAAGTACAAGTCTTGGACGTACAGGGCCATAGTAAAGGAACCAAACCCTGACAAACGGTACATCCTGACAAACAACCACTGAAACGTGTCTGTTTAAACTGAAACAAGAAAGGCAATAAAACGTATTGCTATGGCGAAGATTGAGTGGCTATATGTAAGTGGTGATGAACATTTTTTGACACATTGCAACTAAGGTGCCAGGCCGTGTGTCTAAAGGTTAAAATGTGTCTACTTATTGTTGGACAACCAACAGACATTTGACATTTTGACTTTTCCACTAAGTTATTGATGAACTCAAATTCTTGATTCAAACAATCCTCCAAACAGGCTAATTGCCCGGAGTTCCATTCTGACAAATGCTCTAGCAGAGAGACAACATTAGTGGTTGGTCCTAAGTAGTAACACATCGATGACGGTAATTTCTAAACAGAGATCAGGAATACATATCCATATACTTTCCCCACAGTGCAATAGGCATGGCTTTCCCTAAATCCCGAAAAAGAAAAGAGTTCTTCTCTTGTTCCAAAGAGGACTTTTGGAATTTCTCGTCACAGCGCAGCCGGAGTCAATTTGCCAAACCCTGCGGGAGTCCCAATCACAGCGGAGGCGAGGGCGGGAGGGTGGTCGTTTAGGGAGATCTTATCTGATCTCCCATGGAATCTCAGGCTGGTCACTACTGCGCGTGCAAGTGACATTCCACAAATACCAACCTCGGCATAGCTGGGATGTACGGAATTCTCTGCAACTAAATACAGTCAAACCTGCCCAAGGCGACCACCCGGCGGACCGAGCAAAAACGGTCGCGATGGACAGGTGGTCGCCATGAAGAGGATTCCACTCACATGTTTCCAGGTCGAGGTTTTCAAATACAGTACGTAAATGGATGGATTATTATGTGAATTTAGACAGCATGAGGCTCACCAGGTTCAATTCTCATTGACAGAAAGATCCTACAAAAATAACATTTTCCGTTATCGTTGTAATAATTGTACACCGCTACATCGTGTACACATTTTCGTAATAATTTTGACTACAAAACAATGGTTGCCTCGATGATCGCAGCACCATCCCGCATTCACACGTTACATTAAATAGTACACACACATGCACATCATCGAAGTTTTAAGGCCTAAGACAAATCCCTAGAAAACACCTGCTGGCCCTAGCCTTTTTTGGGGCGCCGACCGCTGGATAAAAGGGTCAGAAAGTTTTCGATATGACAACTAAAGATGAAACGGAACGGTGATTTCGTCGCGTCGCGCCGCGCCGCCAAGCTCTGTGCGACCGCATCAAAAGGTAAGTCAGTGCAGCATAACGCACAGCGTCCAATAAAGGTTTGTGAGAGTCATGGAAATAAAAAGAAAAAAAGAACATTGATTTTCATCAATAACTAGAGTATTCGTAAATGTTCATACACAAAAGCATCGTGTTTTAGAAAGGTCAGCGGTACGCTAAATCCGGGCCATGCCAAATCCAAGATGGCGTCGGGACTGAGGAACAACATTTCTCGCCCGATGTTTTGCCCGCCGCGAAGTCATTTTTCGGCGGAATTTAGTAAGACACAGACACATTTTTGTTGAAAATACAAGATATAGATAGTAATTTCTGTGAAATCTGACTTTTTGACGCCATGCACTACGTATTCGTTTTGAAAATTGAGTTTAAACTGAACTGAGTTTGCGGTAAACTATAAGATTACGATAGCTTAAGGCACAACAACATCACAAACATTTGTCTTTACAGTGTTTATAGGGGGAACGTTTTATTAAAACACTTCATGGAGGAATCGATGCTATAACCATACTATTCCATATATTTTTGTCCTTATTTTGTCCTTCAAAGTCTTGAAGACATTTCCGTGAAATCCGACAGCAAAATGATCCGATGTCACCACAAGCTTGAAAATTAGGCGGCCGCCATGGGCAGTGATTGTGCTCTGTGCGGTCCCAATTCGTGGCGGTCGCGTTGGATGGGTGGTCGCCTTGGGCAGGCAGCTTAATGCTTGTGCCTATGGGGAAAATTTTCGGGACCGGGAAAAAGCGGTCGCCATGGCCAGGTGGTCGCGTTGAAAAGGTGGTCGCCTAGGCAGGTTTGACTGTACATAATATAACTGCTTGCCGCGCTCCTGAAGCGTCGCCAAAAAAGTAGAATGCCTAGGCATATGCCTAATTTAGCTACACCGTCACTAAGGGGCTTAGACTAAGCAGAAGATATATCCCAAAACAGCGTATAATAATTTGAAGGCAGAATGCACTTTGCAAAGCGTAAACAAGAGATCACTGTAAACAAAATCTTTTGCCGACATAGCTTTGTTTCTTTAGTTACTGTATATTCAAAACATTTAACTTCTCTAGTAACGGCGTCATAATAGAGCTCAAAATAATTAACAAACATTACAAGACTTCGTACCTGTGCAGCATGATAAAACGACAGCTCCACCAGTGCTGCATGCTCTCAATTGTAAATCTGATTTGCGGTCAGCTGCAGTTGCACAGTTGTCTTTGTCGCGTCCTTCCTTCAAGTGACACGCCACTGAGTAATATATGCGCACATGCGCACTGCTTCATCATCACTGCTTACACATGAGTAACCAAGGCAACCCAACTTGTGCAAAGCATTTTTGGTCTGGGCGATCCTACTATTTTTGAGGGGTGTCGGGTATATTTTTGCCAGGGCCTCAGGGCCAATTCAATTTATTTATTGGCATCAGAAGGTCACAACTTGACCTCAACGTTGAACCAACGACACAGAGTGGAACCAAGCTGTAAGCCAGGGGCCACCCGATTCCAAACAAGAACTCGTAACAACGCAGAGCGTACAAACATCAGGCCTGGGATCAATCTCATATGTGTAACATTGCAAACAGCGTTTTGCCACACGGCCGTTCTCTAAACAAATTGAGACACACATATACGTTTTTCTCACTGAAAAAAAAAACTTTTCAGGGATCAATTCGATTTTACTTTGTACGTACATGTATATACAGTTACAATTCCTGTTCTGTCAGCGTCATTTCCAAACAAAATGCTAACATGGATTCAACGTCCGGAATTGAATGAAGACCAAGACCAAAGCATGGCTATATAAACAGCCGAAAACCAAGAATTTGTATGGAAGCAATAAGCTGTCGCAAAGTTTGATTTGAACCGGGATTTTCAAAGGTATACTTCCAGTCTAATGATTATAAGCATTAGTGCAGATTCAAGTCACCAAGGTGACCAACCATTTGGGTCACACATCGTAATCACACTCTGCCATCCAACCGGCATTTCTTGTTTATGAATCTATTAGGCCCCGTTCATGATTGAAAATGTAAAACAATTGGAACTGAATCAGCAAAGTAAACCGTTTTACTTGTGAACATGAATGCTCCGTAACGGTTCCATCCATTTCACTTTTGAACCTCCTCGCGAGGTAGTCTGGAATGGTTCAGAGTAAAACGGTTTCGCAAAATTGTAATCATGGACGCAAAAGTGTTACGGAACCGGTTCACACTGATCATGTTTATTACGTCGTACATCGGGGTACAAGGGAAAGAGTGAAAGTTTTTATCTGCCGATCGGATTTTCGGCCGCATTTTTTAATCGTAACATCTTGCTATGGACCCCAAGTCGGGTTCTAACAAATATCTATTTGGGGGGATCAGGAGGTCCAGAGGAAACTTGATGTCATTCATCGGAACGAGGAGGTGTTCGATGAAATAACCATGGGCCTGAAGGACAAAGTCAACTCTTGGTTAGCCCACCGAAAGGGGAAAAGTTTTAGCTGTCAATGGGGTATTTCGGCCGCGTTTTGTAAAATCTTGTTAAGACCGCCAACTTGAGGTGGAGTGGGATCACAACAGACTTTGCATAATATGCAATTTCGATGAAAACCGTTTTCAGCGTGGGTGCAAGTTTGCATTGCGGACGCAAAATGTAAACCGTTTCGATTCGGAAGATATTCGAAATGATTCAAACCATTTTATCATTTGAATCATGAACCTAAGTAACGTTATCGCATGAAAGTACCAAGATTGATGAGTGTTTAATTTATGGTCGAAGCAAATACAGGAACATGCATACACACATCATTCAATTCTCGAGCGGAAATGCAAATGGATCGGGAATTTAGTAGCTTTAAAGTTACACACGTTGTTGCCAAGTGATCGTTACTAAGGATACTAGTATATGTACCGTGGCGTCGTTAACTATTACGGCTAGCTAACAAAACTTTCAGTATTCGTCAAGCTTTAAAACTGAGTAAGAGTTAACAAGCAAACACAGTGGACTTATAACCATGTTACCGTACGCGTCTTTTTCATAAATTTAGAGACTGGAAAATTCGGCGGAAATTTGGCAACTTCTTGTTACAGTAGCCTCCACCAGGCCCTCCTACGAGCGTATGCATCGTAGAATTCGTCAGAAAAAGAAATAACTAGCCAGTAGAGTTAGTGCATGGTAAAGAACAAATTTCGCCTGTGTAACGGAGCCTGCAAACATGTATTGAGCAACTGCACTTCGTGCTTATCCTAAAATCGTGTTCCCCATGTACTGTATACCTGGCTTCAATCGGGCCTAACTTTGCATGATGAATTGATAGTTCATAACAGACATCCTCACCTCCCCAAAGTATGGTGCCTGATGGACCACTCCGGTACCAGTCTCCGTGGTAACATAACCGTCAACAAAGATGCGAAATGCTCCTGACTTCTTGCGCTTTGGGACAAGTAGAGATCAAGTAGAATCATTAATAAAGAATTCCCCATACAGTCTGAATCACAGCATTGTGACAGAAGTTGTTACAATATTTTGAAAATCATGTCACATGAGAATGTGATGAAACAAGGCTGCACTGACTTGATTTGATGGATGACATCTTCATGCACATCAATCTGTGTTGGTATACAACTACAGACATAACGTTACATTTGTGACAATGCTGTAAATCCAAAAAATTATCGCAAAATGGGCGAACATGTCTTTAATAAAAAAAGATAAATGCAAAACTGTTGAATCCCCCAAAAATGTTGTTTTCATTGTTATATTTACAACCTTTTTCTTCCATCATGCATTCACATCAGTTTCGGGATGTCCTACAGATGTCACAAAAAAGTCAGACTGGCCCATTTTGTGAGGGTAAGATGCACATACAGCTAAATGCCAAATCATACATAAATGAAATTATCATATAGCCAGATGATGTTGACCAATCAGAAGCCTCCATTCCATATCGGTTATGACGCCACAATGCCATAAAAGTGCCCCAAGTGGTGATAAATGAATCTCAAGCGGTGCCTTTATGTCACAACGAATCACGCGTCCACCCATTCCATTATGTAGGGGGGCGGGGGTAATTTTTTCTGAATTTTTTTAAAACCTTGATAGAACGTTTCTTTGTTCAAAAAATCTTTACCGTCTCAAAATTCACAAAATCTTCCTAAAATACAATGAAAAAATGGAACAAATTTCAATTTAAGTGAAATTTAAACGAAAGGACTATAAATAACTTTTTTCACAAACCCCGCTGTATACGTGGAACCATCCATACTTTTTTCAGACGATGTTCTTTTCTTCGTCCGAAGTCTTTGAAACCAATCACAATTTGGACGGAGTGCCGCAATTTTTCATCAAAGAACTCTCAGAAACCGATTTAGAGTCCATTTTCGGGTCATGGGATTTAGCTGGGGAAAGACACCCAGGGACATATTACAGCGGCTGACATGGCTCAGAGGGGCAGGAAGCTGACGAGCTTGACCAGGAAGCAACGGGCAATGCCATACATAGTCGTACACACTTGGCTGCTTGAGATGAAAAACAACTTGACGAGTTAGAAGAAGGGAGGGTAGAAAAAACAACAGAAAGTTCAACTAGGTGGGGCGTAAAACTTTTCAAAGGTGAATAAAATGGTATTCGAATTTTCGACAACGTCGCAACCGGCACGCTCGAAATGCATTCTTAACATTCTATAGAACCCTGTGTGATGCTGAACACCCGTATCAAACGTTTTTGTGGCCCATGCAGGTATGACATAAAATGAAATACTGCACAGTACTACTAACTACAATATGGACAATGGCTATATGATAATAACGTTAATGATCCGCTTTCCTTTAGTCTATATGGTGTGATAAGGCATGGTCGTTCCTATAACCACCAAATAAAGTACACTTTATTCATGGTTATAGGAACTATCATGACTTATCACACCATAGACTGAAGGAAAGCGGGTCATTAACCCTTAATTAACATACTTCACTGAAATAAGGGAATAATGGCTTGTAACCCTTCCCAAACAGGGTGGATCCTTTGAACCTGTAATACATGTAGGGATCAAAAAATACATCAGACATGTGTTTGTGAAGGTTAGACATCCACTGGCAGGTAAACAACATATAAAGAGAATTCAATATATAAAGAGAACTCAAACTCTGGTGTTGTCTTACCATAGGAACTATCCAAACTTAATTTACATTTTAGTGATAATTGCATACGATTCTTATGAGTTATTGACCTTGACATTTTCAACTGGTTTTTCCAGTTTGAATTACCAAGACAACTTACCAACGTTTTGTCAATTCATTCTAGTGGCGCTGAAGAAGAGTGATCAATGTCACTCAAAACGTCCGGAAATGAATCTCCGAATTTTATCCAGTTGTAGAGTTTGAATTCTCTTTATATACATCAGACATGATTTGTATCTAAGATGTCATGATATTAACAAGACTCAGAGCACTGAGGAAAACATTGTTATCATCATTACTCAATATTAAAACAAGGATTTAGATGTCACCTTGGACCTACATTAATTATTTTTTGTAAGTGAAATACCATAAAAATAAACAGATAACAAGACAGCAAGAACAATTATTGTAGGATTCATCGGGAAGGGAGACCCCACCAATACCAGTTTAACTTTTTGGTTCTCGAATCTGATTCTTACTATATTTCTGATACAAACAAAAAAAACATTTAATTTGTAGAATAATCAAAGGTACCATTCAGGATACAAGTCAACGAAACGCTAAAATAATACCAACAGTTGAAGACTGACTAGTACCTAGTTGTTATGGTTTACATCAATTCTTCAATGGATTTAAAATTTCAATATTAGAATTTATGGTTTTACCACACTGTATTTTCCTTTTCATCTCACCCATCCACATGCTTCATTGTTTCCTGCAAACGTCCATGAACTAATGAAGTAAATTAGCCTGAAAGTTTAAAGTTGAATGAAAATAACTATTTTTGGAAAGGCCCTAAAGCTGCACACATTCTATCTGCAGAACTACATGTACATGTAGGTGATTTCAGCTGTAGCACCTGTCCAGGATGGTGTACTCCTCAGGTTTCTTGAACAATGCCTCCAGCCGGGCCTCCATCATGATGTACACCTGATTTGTGGTGTTATCTGTAGAAACATGTGCAACCAAAGTTTTACCTTATTACATGACATGTACGTGTGTATACTAGTATATACATTCCTCTAGGTACATCTCTGTCACTGGTGTATTATTGTAGTCTGTTTATGATCACAGGATAACAAGGGTTTTCTGACATCTTCTCCTGTGATGATGGCTGTTTCTTCGCTTCCAAAGATCAATGGGAAGTCAGTCCTCCTCTGCAGGCTCTCATGTGGCTGTGCAGCCCAATCCTTGATCTGCGCGCCCTGCTGCTGGTGGGGCATGTAAAGCCCTGTGTGGGTGGTGACTGAGCAGGTGCAGCTTTTCTGCGCCTTCTCTTCTCTTCAGCAGTCTCTCTTTGAGCTGTTTCAAATCTTTCAGCTCCTCTTTTGGACACTGCTCTCCAGGCGTCTCTGTCATTTGCAATCTTCTCCTGTATGGTCAATGTAACTGCCTTACATAGCAATATATGATAATAAACAAAAGTAAAGAAGGTCGAGTTTGCGCTGTTTGAGTTCAGGAGTTTTAAGCAGAACTGAAGCAAGAGGCTAACATGAAAACAGAGGTCTGAGAGGAACATTAGAACCTGGCTGTAGTCACCCCATGTACCGACTTTCCTCCCCAGATTCTAATTTCATGTTGATGTTCTAGTTCAAGATTATCTTTCTTAATCTAAGAACTTGGTGTGGCTTTCATCATTATCATCATCATCGGTCAGCCCCTGGGGGGGACGGGGCAAGTATATGCCCCACCAGTCTGTCCGTCATGGCCACACCCAGGTCCTCCACATCGAGTCCAGTATCTCTGGAGAGAACCATCGGGAACGTGGGTTTATGTACTACCGTATTTACTCGATTAAAGTACGCACTTTTGAAACTTTTCAAAATCCAATAAGTGTCTCAGGATATCGCCAAAGCGGGGGTGCGTACTTTGTTTGAGGTCACCGTCCCGACAAATTGGAGCAGAACCTGAAACCAGCCGGAACACAGACGATGGGACCGCCGAATTGCACCGATTCGTCCATAGAACATTTAGATAAGAATGTTGACGCATGAAAATAAAGTTGAACTTCAATAAACGACAGTGTTTCGTATGTGCATCATTTATATTAACACGAAAAATAGATACGTACGGTACTAGTACACAAGAAATCTGACGTACTGAGCACCCGGCGCCAGGATCAAGTCATGCCGCCGGCATGGATCGTCACTCAGCCGTTCCCAGCCCAGTGACCAAGGAACCCGAAAAGAACACCAGCACCGTAAGTACACCACATAAGACATGCATTCATTTATTTTGTGATTTTCGAAGAAGAAATACCAATCCCGGTGATGATGTTGTTATTTTGAGGTAACGTTACGTTTCCCTTCCGGAAACTTCGGCGGCAAAATTTTCGATAAAAAGCACCCTATGGCAGCTTCAAAGCGGACTATTTGACAGAGGACTCCTTTCTTTTAACGTTGGCCCGTTAAATTCTGCGTATGCACCGATATAAACGTCATAATACGCATAATTTCGCCAGGTATATCAAAGCTCGGACATAGAAACGCGGCCTGTCTTGCCACCGCCATTGATTTCGCGCCACTAGTTTAGCAGCAGCTAGCAGCACCCAATAAGAGAGGTGTAATGCGATTGCGTCACGCAATATCTGCATAGTATTACGCAATCCAAGCCCCGGCAGGCGTGTCGGGGCAGCGAAGGGCCCGGCAGGAAAGCATTGCGGTTTTCCAGTTTTTGGTTGGATGTAACGCCATATTTGACGGGGAATTACCGGGTCTCGAACTTATATAAGAGTTTTTAGGTCTTACACGAAAATCATAAGAAAGTAGGCCGCCCAAATATATAAGTAGGAGACGATTTTCGCCATTATCCCGCTTCATCTCTGACGATTGTCTGCGGCATGCTATGAGTTGCCGTGAAAACTATATTTTGTCGCATTCTATTGTACCAAGAAATAACTATACATTGTCAGTATCGGGAAAGTGTTCTCTGATCACATCATTCTTACCCAGTGTTGTGAATATGATCGCAATTTTCCTCCGATGATTTACAAATCTGTACCTCACGGCCGGCGCTATTATATATGGACCGAGCAGGGTAACGTGATGAAGGTCAACGTGTTTTATAAAGGATGAAACATGAAAAGTTCCTGCTAGAAAACGAGCTACGACACAATCACTTATGAAACGACTTAAATGTATTTTCAAACAATCATTTGTGGTAGGAACTGCCTTCAGGACATGTACTTGTCGGGACATTTCAACTGTGACATCGGCCCGGAGAAGGGGTGCATACTTTATTCGGGTTTTCTCATTTTACGTTTCAAGGCCGCAAATTTGCCTGGAACATTGCCCGAATCGGGGGTGCGTACTTTAATCGAGAAAATACGGTAGTATCATATTGACCATATAAACAAACTCATTTCACAACAAGGCAATTAACTTAAACATACATACTGAGTCTCACAAACACACACTCAAAGATAAACTTACACTCAAAAGACACATATACAGATAGAGATATAAGCAGATGCACAAACACACAGTTAAGGTCTCATTCATAGGCTTACATGGTAAAATACATGTTTTACATGAGCCCAATCGTAATGAAGCTATAAGAAATGTGCCAATGTTATCCATTCTATGTTGAGAACGTTTACCCTAGATCATGTAAAAAAATTGCCAACGTTTTCACTACATACAATCTCTTTTTATAGCAAATACAAACTGCACTTAGCTACACCCCCAAAAAGGCACTTTCCAGCTGTAAGCGCACGACCGCATCGTCCATAATGCCGGGCTGTGCATGTCTGCCCTCACACACGGCTGTCGAACTTTACCTGCTAATTTCTTCAGTTACAAAAAATGACTTACGAATTTACATAATCTATGCTTGGTCATGAACACCTTTAACTAACTTACACATGTTGGAATATTGACAGTCCTATCATTCACCACTAATGGCGCTTATGCATTAATTATGCAAATAAGCAATTAATTAGCATAATTGGTATCTGTTGATGTTCCACTTGCAATAAACTTTTCATGTATTTGAGGCTTGAGGGAAAATGCTGCAAATATAGATTTTCTTGATCAATTATGCAAATTAAGTCCCAATAAGCATAATTTGCATTTCATGATGTACATCTGTCTAACCTACCTGCATACTAAATATCATAGAAATCCATCAGTCCTTTGCTCAGTTACATGCATTCTCCTAAGAAGATTTTCACAATAGCACCCCTGCAGTTCAAGAGCAAGCTGCTAGGGGGCCCAAAATCTACATCACTTTTTCAGTACATCACAAGCTATCTACCACCTAAAAATCAAGACCATAGCACGTCCAGGTCAAAAGAAACAAAAACTGAAGTTCTGCTGCAGTACCAAGGTCATATAGCAGGGGGCCCAAAATCGACCTTGAATTTTGGCTTCCCAACACCTGCCCACATGCCAAATATCATTGCAATCCATCAAGATGTTCTTGAGTTATGCTGACTACAGTAGTCCGGAAACACAAACAGGCAGACACACAGACAGACAGACACACCCAAAACTATATCTCCATTTTTCATGGAGATAACAAGCTTTCGTCAGTTTGACCGTTGAGATCAGCTAGGCTAGCTAAAAGGAAATTTCCCACCGATACAAACGCACGTTCATGCAGCCGTTTATTTTTGGGTACAGACTCTTTTAGGGTACCCACTCGGAAAATTATGCATGAATGAGACCTTAAACTTAGTTTTCACTTCCTGTATAAAGTTAACAATGCACACAGCTGACTATAACAGTGTACATATACTTGTATTAGTTTTGCCATTAATGCCTTTAGAAATCTCAAACAATCCCTCGTTCTGTGCAGAATCTTACCTTTGACCTTAACATAGTCGAGCTGTGGGTTGACACACAGCGCCATGTTGCTGGGGAGTGTCCATGGTGTGGTCGTCCACGCTATCATCGACACATCAGGGTCTTCATCCAGAGGGAAGTTCACAATCACTGTAGTTAACAGAATGAAAAGAAGCCAATCAGATGGCAGACTTCACCTCCTTACCAATAATCGGTCAACTGTTGTCTGCTGCAAGATAAGTTCAGAGTTTTTTTTACGATTCGGGGGGCCGATCTGACACGTTTAGCGTTTCAATGGGTCATGATCAAACAATTAAAAATTTCCCTGTGGGAGCATGTTGGGAGGCCAGAAATCATATGTCGGGAGGGCGTCGTCCGCCAAAAATCAAGCTGAAACTCTTCAGAATCTGTATTTTTTCACATATAGATGTCATTACACTTACTCTGTTTACTATCAAAATTTGCTCATCGAAATTCGAGAAATAGCGTTTCAATGGTTCAAGATTTTTAGATTTTCCTGCCGGTGCATGTCGCGCCTCCCGCAGCGAAATATATCGGAGGGTGTCGCCCCCCAAAAATCAAACTGTATTTCCTTTTACAAATAGAGATGTCTATAACGTTACTGTAATTCACTTTAAGTTCACGGTAGCAAAATTTCACGGTGTAAGAAAAAGGGACAATTTCACTAAACTTTAACTTCACGGTGGTAGCAAGCGATTTACAGAAACGATGTGTGGAGGAATCATAAATAGGTTTTTCACTGTGATGATAAGTTCACGGTCCAGAGGTGACAGTGAAAACAGTGAACCTAAAGTTACAGTGAAAGAAACAAGAATTACAGTATATCTCCTTGATTAAAGTTAACTTACTCTTCCAGCAAAATTTGTCCTCAAAATGCAGGAAATAGCAGTTCAAAGGGTCTCGATTTCAAAATGTTCTCAATTATCTTGCCCCCTATACTATTTAATTTCCTGCCGACAACCGCTGGTGCCCGGTTCTTGTTTTATAGCATGCGTCAGCTGTCCCAATTTGACGCCCGACGCGATGTCCATATATATGACGTACTTTGCATAGTAGTTATCTCCATGAAAAAAGACTTTTTCATGGGGATATTGTTATCTCCATGAAAAAAGACTATTTCATGGGGATATTGTTATCTCCATGAAAAAAGACTTATTCATGGTGATATTGTTTTGAGTGTGTTTGCGTGTGTGTTTGCGTGCTTGTATGTTTGTGTCACCGGATGCTTAAAGTCAGCATAACTGTAGTACGGATTGTAATGATATTTGGTATATGGGTAGGTGTTGGGAGGAGAAAGGTCAAGGTCAATTTTAGGCCCCCTGGTATGTGTCACTGGAACTGCAATGGCGTATTTGTAAAAATCTTCTAAGGAGAATAACTGAAGAAAGGAATGACAGATTTTCATGTTATTTGGTACGCAGGTAGGTTGGACAGAGTTGGAGCTAAAAAAGCAAGAAAAAACAGAGAGAATATGGAATATCTTGAAAAAAAGCTTAGTCAGCTCATAACTGTAATAGACAGAAATCCAACCAAAGAAGACATCCTCATGTATAAGCAAGTCAAATCTGAACTTGAGAACCTCTATAAGAAAAAATCTCAGGGTGACTATATTAGATCCAGAGCTAAGTGGAGAGAAGAAGGGGAAAAACCATCAAAATATTTCCTGAATCTGGAAAAAAAACAAGGCATAGAAAAGGAAATAGACTGCTTAGATATTGAGGGAAAAGAAGTACAAGAGACAACAGAAATATTGAGAGAATGTACTAATTACAGTAGAATCCGCTTAACTGCACCACCCATTTGTCAGCGTTTTTGGTGCAATTCTCCGGCTGGTGCAATTATGCGAAATGCCCAGCTGGACCGCACCGCCATGGGCGAGGGCGTGTATTGTTAGTCAGAAACACTTGCACAAAGAAAACAGACGAAATTATTCAGTATTTACTTCATTTATTGACCCTTTGCTGAAAATAAAGAAATGACTACGAACCTGTTTTGATTTTGCATTTTTCCATGCGATCTACCGCATTACAACACACGTAATGTTACAGGGGAGGCATTCTGAAACATCGTTATGCCACTCATGGGATAACAGTTTCTGTGTTACATTACAGTGCAGTTGTCAATTTACGTAAATCATGCACCGCCATGAAACTAGGAATTGAAACTAAAACTTGGTTACTGATTACGGGTGACCCGCCCGGGGCCTCCCATACGATTCCTATCAACGTAACTGTCAATGGAGACCGCCTTCTTTTGTTACTCAAAACAGTTTTAAACATATTGGCGGTATTGGGCCTTTACACCGGCAGGTATCGGCTCATTTGTACCGCGTTTGCCGATTTTAGCGCACCTTTTCAGTTAACTTGTCGAGGATTTTTGAAAAAAAATTGGTGCAGTTATCCGGCATTGGTTACCATGCGCGGTGCAGATATGCGGAGTCACTAACAATGCAGTGAATGGGAACCGGAATTGGATATTGGGATTCGGTGCAATTAAATGGAAGGTGCGTTTATCCGAGGTGCAATTAAGTGGCTTCATCTGTACTACTGCAAACTCTATCAGGAAGTCAATGCAGATGAAGATACAATTGAACAATATCTCAAAAACATAAAGCTGACCAACACATTAGACCAATCAGACAAGGACTTTCTTGATAAGACAATCATCAAAAATGAGTGCAAAGAAGCCCTATTTTCTATGAACTTAAACAAATCCCAGGATTAAATGGTATACCACCAGAGTTCCTCAGGTTCTTCTGGCCGGCTATAGGAGATCTTATCTATGAATGCATTCAAGAAACTTTAAGGGAAGGAAAGATGTCTGTATTACAAAGACGTGCAGTTATAAGACTTATACACACAAAAAATGAGCGAAAGTATTTAGACAACTTGCGGCCAATAAGCCTCCTTAATACAGACTATAAGATCTTTGCCCTTATATTTGCAAACAGACTGAAAAAAGTAATACACAAGCTGATCGAACATGACCAAACTGCTTATATTAAAGGAAGATTTATCGGGCAGAATGTACGCCTGATACAAGACATTATAGACTACACAGAAATTAGAAACTTACCTGGAGCTATAATTTTTCTGGACTCTGCTAAAGCTTTTGATTCTATAAACAGAAAATTCATGTGGAAAGTGCTTGAAAAGTTTAATTTTGGCCCCCATTTCATTCACGCCATGCAATGTATGTACAGTGACATAAGTAGTAATATTATCAATCAAGGTTGGATGTCTGAATCCTTCCCCCTTAACAGAGGTATCCGCCAGGGATGTCCTATATCTGCACTTCTCTTTATCCTAGCTGTAGAAGTTATGGCAGTGAACATTAGAGATGCACAGGACATAGCTGGAATAAAAGTTAAAACCAACTCTGATGATACTGTTGAAATTAAAATCTCACAGGTGGCCGATGACACCACTTTATTTGCGTCTGACGTTATATCTATGGAAAATGCCTTCATACATATCCACAATTTTTGTAGTGTTTCTAGTCTTAAGCTAAATGTTAAAAAATGTGAAGGTCTGTGGATCGGCACTTATGTAGACAGACAAGACACCCCCCTAGATATATCTTGGCCGAAGCGCCCAATAAAATCCTTAGGCATATATTTCAGAATCTATAACTCTTCCCTCCACCATGAGTGTGAACTTCTATTTTCAACTTCTAAATTGGGAGAAAAAGATAGAAAGGCTGAAAAACACATTGCAAGTCTGGAGATGTAGAAATCTAACTCTGTATGGAAAAATCACTATCATTAAGTCATTAGCTCTTTCCCAAATAATACACAATATGGCAATGATTGTTACCCCACCCTGGGTTGTTACATCTATAAAAAGAGAAATTTTCAAGTTTTTATGGAAAGGCAAAAAGGACAAAATCAAAAGAGATGTCCTAAGCCAACCCACTGAAATGGGTGGACTCAACATGTTAAACTTAGATTACCAAAAAAACGCACTCTTATCACGTTGGATATATAGGTTGATAGTGAATGATAAATCTAGATGGAAAACACTCCCCCTGTTGTATATAAATTCGTTTGGTCCCAATAACCTTATTTTGCAGATGAACTTTGAAAAAGAAGGCGATGGACCAAACTTCATCCATATACCCACATTTTATAAAGAAGTCATTTTATCCTATCACAAAGTTGAGAAAAGAGATGACCACAGGCCCCAGTATTTAAAAGAACAGATAATATGGTGTAATAGAAATATAAGATCACAAGGTAAAACTTTATTCTTCCCTCAGTGGATTAAAGAAGGCATAATATATGTGAAAGACCTATTCCCCAGGGGAAAATTCATCTCATCAAATGAGTACTCTACACTTAGCCACCGACCCAAAACTTTAATTGAGCAAATAACCCTGTATCAAGCCTACCCAGCACCTGGAAAACTCTTGTAAAAAATGAACTCTACTCAGATGACCGCCCAACACATCTTGTAATCCCGCCCCCACATCAGTTTATAGCTACAACAAAATCCTGTAAATTACTTTATTCTACACTCGCTCTTAAACATGCAGTATTGCCAAGCTGTCAACAGAAATGGCAGACAATTTTTTATCTCACTGAATTATTTGACTGGAAAAAGATTTGGAATTTGCTCTGCAAAACTGCATGTAAGGACACACAAATAGCTGAACTAAATTACAAACTACTACATCAAATACTGCCGTGTGGTGAAAAATTAAACAAATGGAGAATACATGATGAAAATGGGCTAATAATAGATCCTATATGTAAACTATGTGATAGTGGGAATATTGATAATTATAGACACATGTTTGTGGAATGTAAGAGATTATCAGACCTGTGGGACACAGTTCAGCATTACATACCTTTCAGTACCAGTAATCCTACAATAGATTTTGAAGATTCTGAAGTAATACTAGGAAAAGTCACACAGCCTCTGAACATACTCCACCTTAAAAGACGAATACTAATAATATCTATAGCTAAATGGGTCATATTCAAAACATGGATATCTCTAAGGAAGACCCAAAATCCCGCTTCACATCAAAACAATTTGCCCATTCTTTTTAAATGGGAAATGAAGAACAGAGTTACCACTGCCTGTGAACCTCTAGCTACCTCTTGATTAATATAGGTAGCTTTTATTGATGAGTTTTGATGACTTTTGTAAACAAGGAACTGAGCTTGTTATGATATTTTATGTATAAGGGACGTTTTAGTTTCTTAGCTTGAGTTTTTGACGACCTTTTAGTTACACTGTTTTATGTCATTAATGTGTAATTTACTTTAAAATGTGGAGTAAACTGGACACAAACCTGATTTAGCACACAATGTATAATACACTGCAAATATGTTACTATGATGTAAATTATCTCCTTTGACATAATCAGCATTTTTTATGTGATATGTGGTTTAATCTTGAACCATCCTGCCAGTATATGTACAGTAACACAATGTCATATAGTCTTTGATGCCAACATTGTAACAAGTGTAATATATTTTGCTGTAACATTGATGTATATTATGAATAAAATGTGGAAAAAAAAAGGTTGGACAGAGATGTACACACTGACGCGCAAATTATGCAAATTGGGACTGAATTTGCATAAGTAATGAGGAAAATCTATACCTCCATTCTAGGCATGTTGTGGGAGCTCACACCTGTCACACCTGTTAGTTTCAGACCCAGATTTAGGTGCAAGGAAAGATAGACACAGCTGTTGCAAGGTCTTGGTTTAATCTCATGATAGTGGAACATTTATACACAGAGCTGATAGATATGGGTAGTAAGGTGGTGATGATAATTTAAAGTTTCATTGTTGCAACTGATTCCAAAGCCTGTCACTATTCGGTTGTTATTGCTGTAGCAGCACCTGTTATAAAACACATCATATATAAAAACAAATTTCATGGAGATTTTGGGTCTTCAGACTCTTGTTTTATCAATGGGGTTTGTTTTTCTACCATTTTTACATGATACCTGTAGGGGGAGGGTCATGGAAAAAGTTTTCGAGGTGGGGGGAGGGTCATGAAAATTTTTTTCAGATGGGGGGAGGGTAATGAAAAATCTTTTTGACCGGACTTCCAGTGCACCACCCCTCCCACCGGGTTAATATCGTATGGTCCCTTAGAACCCCCAGAACACCTCCGTCGAAAACAGCGCTAGTAGGACACACATGGCTCTTATAATTTAAAGCAGATTATGTATATCTGAGACGGGGTTTTCACTATAATGGTTGCATCTATGCTCAGGACACAAACAAATTCAAAAAGACACTAGCTCGGGTACTCAATGGGAGGGAGCTTGCACCACATTGGCAGCTACTACAACGTCCGGTAGCGTTTAGTTTCACCTCTTCCGTACTGGTGTGTGATAGTGATTATTTTAACGGCGAACAGGGAAGTAAAAGAAGGGCATTTAAATTCTTAGTTACTGAAGATCATGCAGCTTTTGTGCATGCAGCCAGAACAGTGGGAACCCTGTCACAGATATACGTACCCTGTGTTACACATGCTTTGGCTGCTTGTCAAAAACCGGGATTTCTGATGCCCACCACCAGGGTAATACTATGCGGCACCTACCGCTTCAGCATTGACCGAAAACAGTACGCTCTCGCTGCAATTAGGTGCACCCCATCCTCAAACAACTCTACTCGATGGATATAGCCTTCAACAAGGAATGCAGAGCAGTTTTCCTTGACCCGCTTTACAAATAATTTCTAAGCTATGGTAGCGCAGTGCGCAACCTAAAAAATCTTTTCTCGCAGCTGCTAGCCGTGCAACAGTCAGTCGGGATCTTATTCCGCAAATGTAAGAACAGAGTGCATGTAACGCGATCTGCCACAAGTGGTGCCGCTATGTAGATGCCTGCCGTTCCCACATTGGCAGCCCTTTGATGTTGCGCCTGTACTAGACGCAGCACACCCAATTAACTGTCCACCAACCACTACAAGGAGTGGCGCCAAGAAGGCGGAGCCTACATGTATCTGTAGGTGGACATACTGTATATCTAATTATCTAGTCTGTCAATCACTGAGAAGCGCGGAACTTTATGTATAGCCCGGGAAACCGCGATGTTTCCCGAAAAGGCAGATATGTCAGTGATTGGTTTTATACATTTAACGAAAATTTAACGAAAATTTATGTCACAAGCCTTGTTATCGAGTTTGCTGAAAGTTCTTGTGAGCATCTCCTTGGTAAACATGGCGAAGTCCGGACCAAATACACTTCTGAACTGCTTCACGAAGGCCTTGACCAGTGCAGAAAACGACGCTGAAACTGCTACTGAGGGACAAGGGGAAGATGCCGAGTCAGACGTGGAGTCACATGCGGATTCACTCGCAGAATCAGACGTGAACGAGGAAGACATGTCGTCGGCGGAGCTGCCCAGTACCAAGCGAAAACGTATATACATATCGTTGGAGGAAAAAGAAGCCGTGGCTCCGCCACATGAAAGCTAGCGACTCAGAAAAAATGGTGTGCGATACATGCATCCAGTTTGGGAAAGCCGGGAACAAGAGCACGTTCATTACTGGCTGCACCACGATGAAGATTAGCAGTGTTACCACACATGAAAATTTGGACGCACACAAAGAGGCTGAGAAAAGGAAAGTTATGTCAGAACTGCCGCGTCAGGTTCATAACAAATTCCATTTCTTTCCTGTCAAAATTTATTGTAAATCGTATTCGAGCTGATTGATCCCGAATAAGGTTTGGAATAAATCATATCATATCCGTGCGTATCTTTGTTTTGATGGTTTAGACATAAGTTGTACATTCAACATGAAACAATAGACGGATTTTAAATCCCGCACGTCATACTTGTATGTCACTCTGACTCTGAGCCCACGTGGTCGAGACTGCTTTTGTGTTTACTGTATTAGCATGTTAACGATCGCTGGTAATCCCCACCCTATGATCGCATGTGGGTTTTGTTTATTTTGATATCAGAGGGACTGAATAAAAACGGTTCGATGAGAGGCAGTCTTTTTTGTGTGTGCGCCTCAGTGCACAAACAGCTCAACTGACAGAATTATTCAGTCTCCCACCTGGGCCTTCGTCGACGACCTGAACTTGATTGAATCAAGACTTCTCTCCCAACCATCCCAGCTTCAGAACGACCTCAACGAACTTTCCTGGTCAGACAACAACAGCATGAAACTGAACCCTGGCAAATGCAAGGCCATTCATATCTGCTTCTGCCGGACGCCCCCACCGCCAACCCCCCTCATCATCCACGGACACGAGCTGGAGGTCGTCAGCGTTGCCAAGTTCCTAGGAGTGACATTCCAAGCAGACCTGTGATGGGGAACTCACGTCATGGACATAACGACTAAAGGAAGCCAAAGACTGTACCTCCTCTGTCGACTACAACAATTCAACCTACCTTTGGAAGACCTGGTGACTGTATACACATGTTTCATCCGTCCCGTGCTCGAATACGCTGCTCCACTCTGGCACCCCGGCCTTACAAACGCACAACACAAGAAGATAGAGAGGATTCAGCGACGGGTAACGAAGATCATTATGGGACACAACTTCTCGTACAACCAGGCCTGTAAAGCTCTCAAATTACAGAGCCTCTACGACAGAAGAGAAGACCTGTGCCTGGAGTTTGGAATGAAACTGTCCAACTCAAACCTTTACCATCACTGGTTGCCAAACCGAAGGGGCGAAGTGACAAAGAGGGCAACAAGACAGAAATGTAAACTTGACCTCATACCAGCACGTACCAAGCGGTATGCCAACAGTCCCCTGCTATACATTGCCAAACTCTTGAACAACAAAGTGTATTAATGGAAATTTTATATAATGATGATTTTAATGTATTGATGATTTGTTGTATTTTATTATGTATGTACTGAAATTGTGTACTGAATTTCGCAATTCAGCCCTTTGGGGCTGTGAAGAGAATTCATTGAATAAACCAGTCATATTTTTTTTACATTTTGCACAGTATTATATGATGTACAACTGTAAAATTAGCGTATTTACTAGACACTAAATTTTCTGTTACAAACTGTAGGAAAGGCCCTTACCACTAGCTATACAACGAGTGGAACGACAGGACGTTTCGCAAATGGAAGTGTTATTCCGCACAGCGTTCTACTCGGCAAAGAACAGAAGGCCCTTCCGAGACTTTAAAGGCTTTGTGCAGTTGCAGAAATGCAATGGCGTCATCACCCTGGAGACACATATTTGTCGCAACTCACTGCCAGTGCCGCGCGCCATTGCTGATGGCCCGGGAACAGTGACAGATGTGGGTATGCTCCTGCTAAAACACATCAGCAACATCTGGTTGTCTTCCATTCAGGAGCACGTCGTTGTGTTCAGTTCAGTCGGTGACAGGTGACGTTTTTTCCCCGGATTCAGAAACCGATCTTGATAAACCTGGTGGTTCGTTCGTCACTTGTGACGAGGACCGCTGACATCCATCGGTTGGCTGTGGTATATGTGTCGCATGAGTCCAAATTTCCCGCTGTCGGGAGGCCGCTGTCGCGACGTCTCTAGACACACCGCCCGGAAATCTGACAGACACCTGCGGTGCTTGCATTTCGCCATCTTGTAGAAAGTATCGGGCGTAAGCATAACAAAAGCAAGAAACAAAATTGTATGATTGTACAACGGTAGACGGCGTCTCCCCGCCCGTATTAAACTACAATGCAAAGCCTTGTTTATGTGTAGATATTCCATGCTCATCACTCGTAAATGTGGGGAGGGGGGCACAAGTACGATAAATATATCCGCGGGGAAATGAATGCACGGCACAAAAGTCGCCGCGGATCCCGCGAATCTCTCTCTCTATATATATACCGGGGTCCAAGTAGACTTACAGTATGCTAATCAACGCGTGCTTTATGCCAATCGCCGAAACCCTGACTGCCGCTGACGCGAGCCCGACGTATTCTCTTTAGACGGAGTTTGAAGTTGACGGGGACTCCCGCTGTGCTGACGGGCGACGGCTTCGAAGCTGACGGGAGAAAATTTGTTGACAGCGGGACTACGTCGACGGGAATTGTCTTTACACGGGGTTCCCGCTGTCGCCAGTGGCGCTGACGCCAGTGGCGCTGACGGCAAAAGTATAATGTAAAGAGAGCCTAACACAACGTTGACAGGGTTGATTTAAAAGTTTGAAAATTTGAACAAGGTTGACTTCCCCAAAACTGAAAGTTGTAGATAGTATTGTCTTGATTATCCAAGGGATCTTATCTGATTGAAACTTCCTTGGATTATGTGACTTTTTGATGGAGATCTAAGTCATTCTGCATGGTTTGATAATGTTCCTAGCAAAACCAGTACAGGATAAGTAAAAGGAAAGGTTGTGTCATAATGAATCCCCAAATTATTGTGCTGGCAAATAGTGGAGAATGGCATCTTGATAGAGGACGTACTTGATAAATGTACATGGTGATCCATGAAGGATGTCAGATATAAAGAGTACAGAAAACTTTTAAAAAAGAAAAAGAGGGAATTCCATCAACATATCATGGACAAACTTTCTTCTCTCAGGGAAAAAGACCCCAGTGCCTTTTGGAAATTAGTTAAGAAGCTTAAACCTGACAAATCGGAACATAGTTGTCAAATATCAAATGAGGAATGGTTGCGACATTTTAGTACAGTAGACAAATCATCAACTGATGCTATTAACGATTCTGAAACTGTACTTCCACACGTCCAATCACACCCCACATCCCCCCTTACACCTGCAGAAAACTCGACACTAGACTCTCCGATAACAGCTGAGGAACTAAACACAGCCATTTCAAACCTAAAAAATAACAAATCCAGTAGCAGCGACATGATAACAAACGAAATGTTAAAATGCGGTAAACCAGTCCTACAGAAACCATTACTCCACTTATTCAACTCATGCTTACAAAACGGTTACTTCCCCGACGAATGGTCTCTCAGTCATATCTTTCCCATACATAAATCTGGCGACACATCACTCCCTGACAATTACCGGGGAATTTCTATAATTATTAGTTGTTTGGGGAAATTATTCACCTCTATTTTGAACAACCGTCTTGTGAATTATGCGGAACAGAACAGCCTTTTCAAACCTCAACAGGCCGGTTTTAGAAAGAAATATAGGACATCTGATAATTTATTTGTTTTGACCACTTTAGTCAGCAAATACCTCAGTAAAAATGCTCGAATTTATGCATGCTTTGTAGATTTCAGCAAAGCTTTCGACTCCGTTTGGCGAGCTGGTCTACTGTTCAAACTAAACAACCTTGGTATAGGAGGAAAGTTCTTAACGACCATAAAAAACATGTATTCAAAAACCACAAATTGCATTAAAACCGATCGCGGTCTCACTGACACGTTTTTAACTAAATGCGGGGTTCGTCAAGGCTGTAATCTGTCTCCAACCTTGTTTAATTTATTTATCAGCGACATAACAAATGAATTTGATCATGCTTGTTGTAATTCTCCTGTACTTCACAATATGAAAGTTCCATGTCTTCTGTACGCGGATGATTTAGTATTATTTTCCGAGTCCCAACAAGGCTTGCAATCGTGTCTGGTTAGATTAGAAAAATATTGTTTATACTGGAATTTGAAGGTGAATTTAAAAAAGACCAAAGTAATAGTCTTCACTAAAGGAGGTCGATTACCAAAAAATTGTATCTTTATGTTCAATGATAATGTCATAGAAATTGTATTGTCTTACTGTTACTTAGGTATAGTTGTAAGCGCGGCTGGTACGTTCAAGGCCAATAACAAACAATTATCCAGCAAAGGACTAAAATCTTTGTTCAGTATCAGACAATCACTAGATAACGCTGATGCCTCACTAACAGTCAAAAACAAACTTTTCGACACATGTGTTAAACCCGTTCTACTATATGGGTCTGAGATATGGGGGTCCTTCAAAACCCCAAAGTTTTGTCCTATTGAATCCGTACACTTAAAATTTTGCAAATACGCACTTAATCTTCCAAGAACAGCTTGCAACCTTGCAGTACGGGCAGAACTAGGGAGGTACCCCCTTCACCTAGAGGCCTCCCTAAACGCCATTAAATGCTTTCTTAGGATGCGCCACAACGTACCAGCTGACAGTTTACAAGCCGACGCCCTGTTATGCCAACTTCAATTAGAAGCCAATGGCAAAAAATGCAGGGCGTCCGGTGTCCGTAACATGCTAGAGGAATGCGGTTATGCCTTTGTTTGGAGCCCACAAGTATCCTTAGGAACGAATTTCTCACATATCATTAACTCCATTAGTCAACGATTAAAAGACATCTATATTCAAACATTCTCAGCCGAAATTCACAACGATAACAGGGATAAATCTTACAGCAACAAACTCCGAACTTACCGTCTGTTTAAGTCATTGTATAAAGAAGAAGAGTATTTATCCATTAGCAACATCAAACACAGAGTGGCTACTACTAAACTCCGGGTTAGCTGTCACAGATTACATGTCGAAACAGGAAGGCACAACCGCACGCCTCTACAACATAGACTTTGTCAACATTGTAATTTAAATCGAGTAGAAGATGAGCAACACTTCGTCCTAGACTGTAAATTATAAGATAGCGAAAGAAGTGTATTTTTTAACCTTATTAAAGAAAAATTCCCATATTTCGAATATCTTAATGCAACAGACAAATTCATATATTTATTACGCCTGGATAATCCTTGTATTAGAAATATTGTCTGCTCATATATTTACACATGTACAAAGAAGCGAGAAGAAGTCGACTCTACTGGACTAGCTTAGTTTAATAACACCTTTTGTCTACACTATATGTTTACAGCTTGTATTGTTGTATTATGTCCTTGTATGTTCCATGTTAGACGACCTGTACCTAGCCCCGCGGGGCATGAATGCACAATAAAGGTTTCATTCTAATTCTATAATGTTGATATAATATAGGGACAAGGGAGGAGCATGGGGCGCGACGAAGGCGTGGACCCCATAACTCATATGGATGATCCAAGAAGTGCGCAGTGGGTATAGGTTACTATTCCCACTGCAAACTGATTGGATCAGACTAATGAGTTCACCTGAGCATACCTTATAAGTACAGGAGAGACAGACTACCCACTGTCACTTCAGCGGATCCATCCAACACTTACCGAGGGAGCGTGACGGAGACTGATCCAAAGGATAGGGGAATGGGAGGGGGAGGAAAAATGAAGACGTAATTTGGGAGACGGCGCGAACTGTTTTCCCCACCCACCCACCCTCTATGATAACATGTTAAAGTAACGTGACTGGTCAGGATCTGTTGCGCGACTTCGGCGTGGACCCCATAACTCATATGGATGATCCAAGAAGTGCGCAGTGGGTATAGGTTACTATTGAAATTGTGCTCATGGAAAGAAAAAATGGCCAATTATCATCTATTTTTTTGCACAATACATCAGATTAGGCTAGTCTTATCATAAAACTCAGTTCTTGATTAATTTTTTTCATCACAAAATAGTTAGATGCAGATTTTAAAAATTGCGTTATTAAAGTGCACTGATATAACGCATATTTTAGGCTAATTTTGGGCATTAAATTGGTCACAGCATAATGTTTTGAACATTTATTTACCAACAAACTGCAGAATTGTCTGGAAAATGATTGTATTTGGATAATAAGATTAGAAAATACCAACAGGATGTGATAAAAGCAACCTAAGAAGACGATAAAGATGAAAGATGCTATTGGCGCACCCTGATCTTGGAATAGCCGAATGTTTGCTACCGTAAAATTCCTATTTACGTACGCACTTTTTAAACTTTTCAAGTTGCAAGCAGGTGCTCCAGGCTGACGCTAAAGTCGGGGTGCGTACGTTAGGAGGGGTTCTTCCTCGGAAAAATCGCACATCCGCATGAGAGTATGGTACATCTTTATGAAAATGAAGTGTGGAATGCTACCACACAATCAATCAGTAATAAAGAATAAATAATACATAATATATTATATCTAAATTGTTTGATATTTTCTACCCAGAAACATTTTCTCAGTAAGTTGAACATAGCGGGCCGCTACGATGTCTGCCTACAAACCGACGCTGTAAATCACCTGCTATGCTGTTTTTTCACCCAGCGTATCGGCGAAAAAAGACAAATACCGTAGTAAAAATGCAAAGGCACGCGCCTCCGCTGTTTCGCAGGAAGCCATCCAGCTATCAGCTCCAAGGGAGGTGCCAATTACTAAATTAGCACCCGGACCCCGCCCTACCGCTCCGATCTTGTCTCGCCGCCCCTCCCACCCGGGAAAATCCCATTGCCGCTCGTGTGCCGCTGGCAGCATCGCGCGAAAACGTAAACAATAGCTGAGTAGGTCTCCATGTGCACAATCTGCGGGGCGGTTCCCGACTATTAGAACAGCCGTAAATGTATCAGATTCCCGGGAAATCTCCTTATTTGGAAGTTAACAGTCCGCAGTTGACCAACACAGAAGCTGTTCTTTGTAAAATATTCCTTTCTCTGTCAGCGCGGGAATATAGAATTGATTCTTAACTGTATTTCTGACAAATTTCTAGAGCAAGGTTACGTCATTTTCCCATCCATAACAGGGAATTAATGCACGGAAAATTCATTTTTACAAAGAGAGGAAGATAAAGTTTCAACTTATTTATAAGCTTCGCCATGATTGGACAATTCGGCTACTGCAAATTTGTGGCAACGCCCACAAACCGCCGACTTTCCTTTAAGTAGACTTTCTGCCTCCGACGTCGCCATGGTCGCGACTGTCATCAAAGGCTGCCGACTGTCAATCAGCGGCAACTTTGTGGGAAAACGCGCGAGTTGGATCTCCGTGTGCTAGTTAACAGCGAACCTATGGCGATGTTACGTTCCCTGAACTTTCCCACAGCGATGCTTGTACAAAGTTTTTATTAGACGGAAGTTCCACGTTATCTGTAAGACGCAGAACAGCGGTTTCGGCTTCCTGGAACGGGCCGGCGGCGTATATATTTTGGGGAAGGGGGTGACGCGATTTCTTAGACGGGCCAAGGTTCTTTAAATGCCGCGGCAAGGGACTTTTGTATTAGGACTTTCGCCGCCGACCGCCGAGGGAAGATCGCCTCGGCGGCGATTTTTCTGGAAACATGCCTGCGTTGAAGCGTAGTATACCAGGAATATCGCTTCCTATTTCGCACTGAAGAGAACTTCTGACAGTGACGATTGTTGCGCTTCGACTTAGGACAGCCGGACACAGCCAAAAAAAGGAAAACTGGTATCGACTATTGATATTGTTGAGTAGCTAAATAAACTATTGATATTGTTGTTTCTGAGTTTCAAGTTGTCTTTCACCAGAAATATTGTATGTCAAGGTCATGTGGAGAAGTTGATTGACTGCCACGATTATCATTAAGGATTGCAAGGCGGCTGATTTTTTCTCTTAGTGCTAAAAAAGTAATATATATCGTGGCGCTTATACTTCTAGTACATATTTCTGACCATTAAAGGTCCATAAATCTTCCTATTAATTATTCAGAAATACGCGAAAATGTTTGTCCCAGGCGCTCCCACAGGGGCGCAGCCGCTTTGCTGGAAGCGTTGTGCGCATGGGCACTCGCGCCGTGGAGAGAGAATGGCGGCCATGTTTTCTCATGCTGTACACAAGTTACGGCCCGACTCGACGCGATTTTGACCGGAAAAACTGATTTTATAGCATTGGTACGTATTGGTACGTACTGTCACTGATTTTTTTTCTGGTTAACATCCTTTAATATGCATGTTCAACTTCTAGAGCTTTCTTGAAAAAGTGAAAAGATAACAACTGATATGGAGAACCTACAGCTGATAAGACACAAAAATATGTAGTAATTCTGTTCTACATTTGATAGGTGTACAGTGCAAAAGAGACTTGATACTCGAAACAAAAAAGGATGACACCCATGTATGTATTGCTTATTTTGAATGACTTAAATTATATATATATGTGGTTGAACATTCTCTTCCATTCCACCACATGATCGCACTTGGCAAACCACCTCCACTTCCTTAGTCCCTACATACAACAGAGAAAACAAAAAGACATTTCAGTCCTATTCTTGAGGCATATAATCTTAGTAATACCTCCCACAGTTTTAATACGAATTCATAAACATAAAGGGGGCAAAAGTAGCTTAGGTACAATATGTATACAATACCATACGTGCAGCTATCGGTATTCTAAGCAAAAAGAACGGATGAAACAAATATTGAATGTGAAGGGTGTGCGTGTAAATGACGGGCAAGGTATAGAAGGTGACCTACTTTACCTCAGCCGCGGACGGTCTAACCGCCCACCCAGCTTTTTTTTTTACAGTTTAGATACAAACTATGCCCCATTCTTTCACAATATCCATTTTCTCTTTTTTTGATACGGTTTGTACATGGCTGGGCAAGTTTTGGGGCGGCCTACGCGCGTCCGTAGTTGACGAAGAGGCCGCCATGTTTAAATGTTTCCGCCCGCCCGCTGACAGGCGGCGTGGCACGTAAACAACTTGGGGGAGGGAGTACAGTGCGGGAACGGCAGCAAACACTCACAATCTCGTCAGTTTCTCGCCTTTTGCGGGACTTCGCGAGAGTTCAGCAGCTGTTTTGGGGTCACAACAGGTCAATCTAGTATGGAGGGTCCACGCTGCCGATTTTGGTGCTGTTTCGTTGCATTTTGCGGCGAAAACGTCGATTTTGCGGCCGATTAGCACATTTAATGGCCATAACACATTTTTATTTTCTATAATTAAGAAGAAGTGAAGGTAAATTATCGCTTTTATTGCCGGATTCGTTTACAGAACCTTTCAATCTTCACACTCGCGTTCGCGCCAAGGGGTGATGTATGCGGTTCGGCAGATACGGAGACTTAATTAAAACCTAATTAAAAATCAATAATTTCGCTATAAATATAGTTCATTACAATATTTTCGTTGGCGCCAGCGCCAGTTTGTAGCTTTTATCATTATCCATCAAAAAAATGAAGTTTTGTGTTGTTGGGAATTTCCAAAGTTCTGTATTTTTTCTTCGAAAATATTTATGACAAGGGCAATAAAACATGATGACGTCATCCATATGGTTCCAAAAACTATTTTTGGAGTCCTTATGTTCTTTTCTACCAATATTCAGTACAAGGCCATTTTTCTCTCACTTCTTTACTGGTAAAATAGTACAAAGTCAATTTCACTAGATTAGCCGCCCTGCAAACCTTAATATGACCCTCAAAACTGAAAAAAAAAGCCTTCTCAATAGCCTAAAATGCAAGAGCTTCCGGCAGCCCCCGAACCCCTGCCCCGATGCTGTGAAAAAACCTGGCGAGAACGTTAACACTGGTAACCCTTTAAGTTGGTAAACATCATTGGAAGGATGATCATTCATGTCAACCTCTTTAACTATCCACCGACATGCTGGAGAAGGGGTGCGTACGTTAGGAGGGTTTTTCCCCTGAACGTTTCAACTCACTGAGTCAGGCCTGCAATCGTCCCCAAATCGGGGCTGCGTACGTTAGGAGGGGTGCGTACGTAAATAGGAATTTTACGGTAATCTTAAGGTTGCAGTGGCTTCTTCCAAGTTCTTTTCCATCCTATGTGACAGTTCTACGGATTCATCAAATGTCCAGGGGGAAATTGTGTACATTCAGTACCTTCTACATGATGAAAGACCAACTACAAAACTAGTTGCATTAAAACCGGTTGAAAAGGCAGATGCTGAGTCTATCACACGTGTTGTTGTTGAAGCAATAGAAAGGGATCTAGGTGCAGGATAAGTTAGTCGCTGAAGGTGTTGACGGAGCGAATGTAATGATTGATATATCAGGAGTTGTCACCCGACTGAGCAATATGTCTCCCGGGAATCATGTTCTGGGCCTTCATTGCTCAGGGCACAAGCTAGAGATGGTATTCAAATACACTCTCAACGAGGTTCAGTACTTCAAACGTGTAGTTGACACACTCCAGACATTATACAAATTCTATAAGAACTCTCCGCTAAACCTCTCTGATCTGAGAATAACTGGGAAAACATTGAACCTCACAGCTCTGAAGCCTTTAAGTACAATTGGCACTACATGTAGGTGGCTTGGCCACACAGAGCGTGCACTTAGTGTGGTAGAAAGGAGCTATGCTGCACTCATCACACACTTGGAACAGGTGGTAGAGACTGGTACAGGTGATAGCACTTAGCCAAAGGCCTGCTACAGATTTTGAAGTCGTTAAAGTTTGTTATGTTCATGCAATTCGTCCTGTATGTTTTCAAGTTCCTGGCGCCCCTTAGTGCATGTTTCCAGCAGAGAGATGTGACACTAGAAATGGTGAAGACCAAAGTGTCAACGGTCAAGTTAAAGCTGTAAGAGCTGAGCAGAGACAGATCAAAAATGAAGAAGAAAATGAAGCATGGCATCGAGGAAGATGATGAAGGAGTAAAGTACAAAACACTGCGCCTGACAAGGGGACAAGCAAGGGAAGATGGAGTGGTGGAGGAGGCAGTGCAAGTTCTGTCTACCATTGACTACCACCTTGATGGCCGGTTTAAGGATACCTTCCTCAACAATGATGTTATCAACGCAGCACTTGCCTTTGATCCTTCTACATGGCCACCTACTGCTGAAGCCCTGGCCAGCTATGGTGAGGACACCCCTGGGATGTCAATGTCATCCATAAAATTTACTTGCTGTGGCCTTATGTAAATCATCACAAAAACCAATGACAAATAAGTTATCTACATATCAAATGTCATGACAAGAGTTATTCTCTTTCAAAGTTTGAAACACGATCAGCTTCTGCAGTTCCAAAAAAGCCGCTAGGGGCCCCAAATCTACACAACTTACTCTCCCTCCCAAGAGCTATGTAGCACTCAAAAATCTTGATGGTCGCATGTCTAGAGTCAGAGTAAAAAGTCAGAAATAGCCCAAGTGTGGCTTCGATTCCCTTACCAGCTGGGTCCTGCACATCCTTGTAGTTCTGGTTGGACTCAAAGTTGGACAGTGGAGTACTGCAGGCTGTGGAGTATGGCATGACCTTGAACCCTTGGTACACCAGGCCTTTGTCATACAACTGACGGAACACCCACCAGATGGACTCCATGAACCATGGGTAAAGTGTCTTGTAGTCGCGGTCAAAGTCAATCCAGCGGCCAAGTCGTGTCACAACATCCTGGGAAGAATGAGCAGAAGTATAATATCACACAATACAATGAAATCTATTCATTCCTGCAGTTCAAACTAGAGTTTCACAGCCTCATACCATCGCCAATACTTTTAGTCTTAAAGGGGCATATTGTGACATGAACATAAAACAAAATTCTTTGTTTTTGATTATTTTTCTACATCATTAGTTGAATCTACCTTATTACACTGCACAGCAATATTCATCATGTAAGGATGCGACTTTGTAGTGTCGTGCGAACGTCTTGAAAAAATTATATACGCCATCCCCGCCGCCGCTTGAAATTCTTATTATTTTTGGCCGCCATCTTATCCAACATTCCGACAAACCACCGAACACGCGATCGAACGCCCGACGTTCTGAAGTTTGTTTACTTGTGGTGATTTTCCTGTGACGCTCGAACTCCGACCATAACGGTCGATTCGGATTTTTCGTAGCGTTCTACGCTGGCTTATTTGCATATTAACTTGCGGGACGCAAGTTAATATGTAAATGGACCAGATTTTACACGTTTTGCGTTTTTCGTCGTTGATTCATGCTGGAAATGTGACAAAATGACGGGAATATGTTGGAAATAAGTAACAAATAAGTTACAAATGTGAATCTTAGTGTAGATCTTTCAAATTCTTACTATTTGTAGTTTTTGCCCACCAGATTCTACAATATGCCCCTTTAATGGCTGGTGTATTTAGGGTATTTACATAATGTATCATTGATTTTACAAAAAAGGTCCTCATTTTTATTAACTACATCAATTGATCATCTTCTCCACCCAAATAACAGAGGTTGTCCAAAGTATAACAGTGCTATCTTAGCAAAGAAGGCTATTGTAGCATTTTTCCCCATAATTTATATTGAATGATGTTCATATTCACATAACTTCCAGATGCCACAATTGCTGTCATTTACATGCGCAGATCCAGAGGGGCACCTGGCGCCCCCCCCCTCCCTTTAGGATTTTCAAGCCTCCAAAAATATATTCTGGTTGTCATAGTTTTTAGAATAGACTAGTTTTATTAGATTGATTTGTCATTTTCCATAGAGCTGAACAACTCGAGCAATTAATTTCAGTCATTCATGAACACAATTTCTCGCATTTTGAGAGGCAAATTTTTACTGCCGCCATTGACGTTATGATGGCAGTACTTAAATGGGAAGGACTCCCACAAAAGTTGCCTTTAAAAACGCTGGAAATTGGTAGACTATGCTGTCACACACGTTGCTGCTTATCTATCACACGCTGTGTTTTCAGGTACGTAACGTGAGTACCGACCAAGTTTCAGATTGGACATGGAAAATACTATTACCGAAAAACCTTTGATGAAACCGGCTACCATATCAGTTATCTAGCTTTGAAACTTTGAAACTTTGAAACTTTATTGACAAATACCACATCGCAGACTGGAAAGTCTGAATTGGCGAGTATTTTCACATTTGCTCGCATAAAAATTATGTGATTATATATAAATATACAAAGTTTACCAATGGTGCTATTCAAAAAGACTTTTCATTTACAACACAGAACACGACGTGAGGACAGTTGACGTTGTAAACATTGAAACATTCGAAACGTGACAGGATTGTATTGTTTGGTACAATGGAGTAGGGAAAACATGGAATTGTTAAGGAGATCAGTCACTTGTTCAGCAGGGATACAAGGTACGGAATCGGAGAGTTTTTGAGTCTGTTGGTGCGGCAGAGTGGTGTGTTAAGTTTCTGTTTGTTTCTGGAGTTCCGGCCGGATATGTCCCTTCTTGTGCTCGGAAGCCAGTCCCTGAAGTTGGACTCCATCAGAGATCTTGCAAAGTTGAGACACAAGTCCTCTCTTCTTTGTGCCAGTGTTTTCAGTCCTAGCTGTTGCAGGGCGTGGGAGTAGCCAGTGTAGTCGTTGCCCAGTATAATCCGGCAGGCACGTTTTTGGATCTGTTCGAGTTTCTCAGTTTGCAGTTTGGTGAGGCCAGATGTCCAGGCAGGTGCAGCGTATTCTAGGATCGGTCTGATATAGCATGTGTAGATCGTGATCAGGTCATTACGCGATAACATGAACCTTTTGAGTCTTTTGAGGAGGTAGAGTTTCTTTGCGGCATTTCCCACCATCTGCTTGACTTGGACGTCCCAATGAAGGTTGTTCTGGATGTGGAGTCCAAGGATCTTAAGGCTGGGCGCGACAGCTAGCGGTGCATTGTTGACTCGCAGTGGTGGCAGAGGGGGATAGTTCCAACAGAATGTGATGTGCATAGCAAGGCATTTAGAGTCGTTTAGTAGCATATGGTTGTTTAAAGTCCATTGGCATAACTGATCCAGATCAGACTGTAGGGTTGAAGGTTGTTTAAGCAGTCTTGATTGGAGCATGTTCATATCATCCACGTATTTCCATACCGGACTAGAGGCATCAGAAGCAGCATCGTCAATCAATACCAGGAATAATATGGGGCCTAGTAGAGTTCCTTGCGCAACTCCACATGTCAGGTGTTCCCACTCTGAGAGAGCTCCACGGTAGCGCACGCGCTGTTTCCTGTCTGATATGAAGCTGGCCACCCACGGTATGAGTTCAGGTCGGAGTCCCATGGTTAACAGTTTGGTAATGACGGTGTGATGGTGGACTCTATCAAAAGCTTTGGAAAAGTCTGTAGCTACGAGAGTGCATACTGTAGATGGTTTGTCCGTCCCCTTGAATAGGCTGTCTACCAGACTGACGAGTGCATGCACTGTAGACCGCCCTTTAAGGCTGCCAAATTGTCGGTTGTCGAATGTAATGTCTTTCAAAATCCAAGAAAGGGCAAAATGTTCCGCTATCTTTGAAAACTGGGAAGTCAGGGAGATGGGTCTCAGTTGATCGATCTTGGCTGGTTTGGTTTTTGGTACCGGTACCACAACTGCTTGTTTCCACTGACAGGGCACTATGCCGCTTGCGAACGAGGCGTTGAGAACATGGCAGAATGGAGAGCTGATTTCACAAGCGAATTCCTTCAAGAGTTTCAGTGGTATGTTATCCGGTCCCGGTGCCTTGTTTGTTTTCACTGCTAGGAGGCGCTTGTAAATGTCCCAGACTTGCAGGGTGGGCAGCTGTTGTGGTGCCGGGAGAAAGGCGGGCAGTTGAGTAAAATCCAGCGCAGGAAGAGCTTTGGAGACTTCAGCAAATTTGGCATTTATGGCATTGGCAATGGTGGTGCTGTCTTCAGAGTCGAGCCCTGGGAGTGTGATTCCACAGTCAGACGTTCTCACGTTAGCCATATTCATGATTTCTTGATACCACTGTCTTGGGTTGGCTGCCTTTAGGGATGAGACCCTGTCTGTGTAATATGTCTTCTTTGCTTTGGCCAGTGCTTCCCATTGATTTTCAGTTTCTTGTTCATTCGTTTGTTCTCGACCAAAGAGCTTTATCTCCCTAACACCGAGAGTTCCCCGTGAACTTTACTTAACACGGAAAGCTAAGTAAACATGAACTGACAAGTAATACTCAAACACCCTCCAGTTTAATTCCGGACTTTCAGTTTAATTCCGGACTGACCTCTCATATCTCAGCAACCTTACATCTACTTTGGCTAATATTGTATACTATACGTAAAAATGATGTAAGTTAGAAATACGTAGCAGCCATCCATGACCCCCTGCAGATTAGCCCAAATCTGCAAAAATCTGCAGAAATCTGCAGATTTCTATGACCTTGAGCCAGAAATCTGCAGAAATCTGGGTCTTGAGCCAGAAATCTGGCTCAAGTCTCAGATTTCTGGCTCAAGACTCAGATTTCTGCAGATTTCTGGCTCAAGGTCACAGAAATCTGCAGATTTCTGCAGATTTGGGCTAATCCGCAGGGGGTCATCGATGGCTACTACGTATTTCTTACATCATTTTTACGTATAGTTTACAATATTAGCCCAAGCAGATGTAAGGTTGCTGAGATGGGAGGTCAGTCCGGAATTAAACTGGAAGTCCGGAATTAAACTGGAGAGTTTTTAATTCCCAGACTGTAGTTTATTTACAAACATAAAGTTACACTGACAACCAGCTGGCGTAACCAGGTATGAAACAAGTAAGTGACGATAGAATAGATGCATTTGTGAGTGAAAGAAGCAGGGCAGGTAAATTACCATCAAAAGAGTCCACATGACATCAAGGCCGGTTCAATGTAGGGTCGATGCTAGAAAATTTATAATCCTTTGGTGACAAAATCGTGTCCACCAGCCTAGACAGTCCTACTGCCATGGAAACTTAAGAAATTTGTGTCTCTACAGAATCGAAATGCCCAAATGCCGCGAGCATCAGCTCCAGGTTTGCTTTCACACCGTGTACGTACTATTCCCGTTTCCTACGTATGCATCATGCAGTCGTGCTACTAGCCAATGATGAGGCCTTTGCGTCAATTTTCCAAAATCGCAACACAAATTTGACAAGATGGCTGTAATCGCTGTGCACACAGCATCCAAGCATAATAAAAGAGGGAGATCGCAATCACATTGCATGTTGATAAACATTGTAATACTTGTCTGCATAAAATTGAAGGATTAAAAGAAGTTTGGGTGTGATTTCAGTGATTTGTATTGATTTCTAGAAAAGATATCAAAATTCATGTATCCATGTGTTTGGTTTTGTACTTTGTTGCGTTGTGATGCTGTCAACATTCAGGCGTTTCATGTTTGGCGCGAACCTTACGCTGAGTTCGTCCCAGTTCAAGACATATCCGCTTGTAGAATCTTTAGCACAGCGAATATCCGTATTGCTGTTATTAAAAATGTTACAATGGGGAACAACAACAGCAGTATGGTTCCTTGTTGTGAATCTTCCCCGAGGCCGTAGGACCGTCGGCACTTTTCTTGCCACCGAAAATCTTCTTTGAGATTATGGCGGGGCGTGCCGCAGTGTGTCAGTGGCCCAGCGTGAGTTTGATGTTTTTGAGGCGTGCCGCGCCCCGCCCCCGATCACGGACTGCTAACAATGCGTAACCAAAAACTTTGGAAGTACACCGTAGGTTTCCTTCTTATCGAAACAAGGCTGTTGGTCTATGATTCCCGTCCCACTGTTGACGGTAATTAGCCTCCTTTTTTTAATTTTTTGGAGACGCAGTCGCATTTTGAAACAAATCATGGTTGAGGAATAATGCGTCCACGAAGTGCCGGGGTTGGATCTTTCCCACCAAGCCCGAAGCTTCGGTGGACAACACTAAATGACCATGCGCATTTGTCATTCTTCGCAGCAAAATGTGTGTCGAAATGTTAAAAATGGACGGCCAGGTGAGATTTGGTATCATTTGACGGACGGACGTCCTTCTGCCGGACTTCACGTAAAAAAAATCGCTATCCCGCCGAGGTTTATTTTGCTCAGAAATGGCTCTAAAATGCACCAAAGAGCATCTAGATTTTAAAAAGTTTCAGGGGGAGGCCCCCCCCAGATCCCCCCAACCAGAGGGGGTTCCACCCCCTCTCGTGCTCTCCGCCCGCACAGCTTACACTGCGCATTCGTGGCCTTCGGCCAGGACTGAGGTTGCGCCTCCCGTTCCAAAAATCCTGGATCCGCCGATGATTTACCAGAATGGGATTATAGTAATTTCTCATTAATTATGCCAATAAGGTCTTCATTTGCATATTTTCTATGTATCAACATTCCTCTCTTCCTCAGTTACAAACGTTACGAGGCTAAGTAAATAGTTGAATACTCCTATCATGGAACGTAGTGGGTTTACAAAAGTCCTGATTACTCATGCAATCAAGATTCGGCTTTTCATAATTACCATTTGATTATACCAAGCATCACCTAAGCTATCCATATAAAAACAATCATGATGAGTCGTAAGTCCCTTCTTGAGTTATAATTTTTTCTCATTAAGAATGCAAATGAGGTGTGATTGATTAGTATCTATCAATACAATGTATTTCTCAGGCACATGTCACATGTTTGAGAGTCTATGATGAAATACAGTGGACGTACAAACCTTCCTCATTAATCATAAAAATTACATTCTGATTTGCATAATTAGTATCATATTATGTAAATCGTCATTTAAGCTATTTACCTAGCAAAAGCTATTGCCATCCTACCCGCATGACAAACATCAATACAATCCATCCAAGCCTTCTCAAGTTATGCTGCTGAATATCTACACACACACAGTCAAACCTGCCTAGGCAACCACCTCTTCAACGAGACCACCTGGCCATGGCGACCGCTTTTTCTCAGTCCTAAAATTTTCCCCATAAGCACAAGCATTAAGCTGCCTGCTCAAGACGACCACCTGTCCAACGCGACCGGCACAAATTGGGGCCATACAGAGCCTTATCCCTGCCCATGGCTACCGCCTAAAT